>NC_087167.1:22339794-22628085 GCF_035594125.1 Scylla paramamosain
TGCTGGAAGTTTGCCTACATTCAACCTGTTCCTAAAAAGGGTGACCGTTCTAATCCCTCAAACTACCATCCTATTGCTTTAATTTCCTGCCTATCTAAAGTTTTTGAATCTCTCCTCAACAGGAAGATTCTTAAACATCTATCACTTCACAACCTTCTATCTGATCGCCAGTATGGGTTCCGTCAAGGCCGCTCTACTGGTGATCTTCTGGCTTTCCTTACTGAGTCTTGGTCATCTGCTTTTAGAGATTTTGGTGAAACTTTTGCTGTTGCCTTGGACATATCAAAAGCTTTTGATAGAGTCTGGCACAAAGCTTTGATTTCCAAACTACCCTCCTACGGTTTCTATCCTTCTCTCTGTAACTTCATCTCAAGTTTCCTTTCTGACCGTTCTATTGCTGCTGTGGTATATGGTCACTGTTCTTCTCCTAAATGTATTAACAGTGGTGTTCCTCAGGGTTCTGTCCTGTCACCCACTCTCTTCTTATTATTCATTAATGATCTTCTAAACCAAACTTCTTGTCCTATCCACTCCTACGCTGATGATACCACCCTGCACTTTTCCACGTCTTTTCATAGACGTCCAACCCTTCTGGAGGTAAACATATCACGCAGGGAAGCCACAGAACACGTGACTTCTGATCTTCCTAAAATTTCTGATTGGGGCAGAGCAAACTTGGTATTGTTCAATGCCTCAAAAATTCAATTCCTCCATCTATCAACTCGACACAACCTTCCAGACAACTATCCCCTCTTCTTCAATGGCACAGAATTATCCCCCTCTTCTACACTGAACATCCTCGGTCTGTCCTTTACTTATAATCTGAACTGGAAACTTCACATCTCATCTCTAGCTAAAACAGCTTCTATGAAGTTAGGTGTTCTGAGACGTCTCCGCCAGTTTTTCTCACCCCCCAGATGCTAACTCTGTACAAAGGTCTTATCCATCCATGTATGGAGTCTGCTTCACATGTCTGGAGGGGTTCCACTCATACTGCTCTTCTAGACAGGGTGGAATCAAAAGCTTTTCATATCATCAACTCCTCTCCTCTAACTGACTGTCTTCAGCCTCTCTCTCGCCGCCGCAATGTTGCATATCTAGATGTCTTCTGCTGCTATTTTTATGCTAACTGCTCTTCTGATCTTGCTAACTGCATGCCTCCCCTCCTTCCGTGGCCTCGCTGCACAAGACTTTCTTCTTTCTCTCACCCCTATTCTGTCCACCTCTCTAACGCAAGAGTTAACCAGTATTCTCAATAATTCATCCCTTTCTCTGGTAAATTCTGGAACTCCCTGCCTGCTTCTGTATTTCCACCTTCCTATGACTTGAATTCCTTCAAGAGGGAGGTTTCAAGACACTTATCCACCAATTTTTGACCACTGCTTTGACCCTTTTATGGGACTGGCATTTCAGTGGGCATTTTTTTTATTAGATTTTTGTTGCCCCTGGCCAGTGTCCTTCCTACATAAAAAAAAAAAAAAGACACACACACAAACACACACACACACACACACACACACACACACACACACACACACACACACACACACACACACACACACACACACACAGACGCACACACACACACAGATGTTCCTCATATTATGAACAAGTTTGGTTCCAGATTACTGTTTATAATTTTTTTGTTCATAAGGAGTTATTTTGTAAATTAATTTGGATGCATACATTCAGGTTGTGCTAAAACATCACTGTATTATGCTCACTGATAAAGATATTATGTATGTAATATTAAAACAAATTAAGCTGATAAATTGTACAAATACTACTGTAACATATGTGCAGGCTCTGTTTGCCATTTTTTTTCTCCACAGTTGTATCTTTATTAAAACCATCTTACTTTCTTTTGAGATAACTTGACACTTAGCATTTTCACATCATCACTAGCCTTATGCTTGTCACCGGCCATGATCAATAATCAGAAAGTTGGAAAATATGCAAACAAATCTTGGAGCACAGTCAAACTGGTGTTAGCAGGTCAGAAGTTGAATGAGAACAACATGGTGTCTCTCTCCTTTGCTATGCATGGATAGTGCTCAAGCATGGCACTAGGTGGTGGGTGCACGCAGTGAATTTGAATCTGTGCTGGAGTGACAAACAGAATTTGGACTTGTGGGGACTCTTGTCCCAGGGATTCTTGTTCCTATCTCCAGATGTTTGTAAGTTGGGGAGCATCTGTATTCATGGGTTAGAAGACACAGACCTGAGGTGTAAAGAAATAGCTGTGGGGATGGGAGATGAAATAAAGGATGATTTTGTTTTATAAACCCAGTTAAGGTGAAGGGCAGTCCATAGAAAGTACCCTGCATCTGTTGTGGCTTAAGGATTGGAGTGAGTGTGGAGCTGGGAATGGTCTCATTATGAAGGGGCAGGGGTGGTAAACCTGTGTATACTGTTGGGCTTTCCTGTGGAAATATGTGGCAAACTGTGTTAATTATGCCTAGGGTCTGGCTGGAATGTAGCAGGGTGGTCCATGAGACAATCTCTTTCTGGCAGGGGCCAGTAGGACTAAAAGCATGAACGATGTGTGTATGAGTGTGTAGTGCTTTATTTAGGCTGCCCATGTAGGATTGCCAGCTTGGTGGACAGAAAGATTTACACATTAACTATTACTGTATTTGGAATCCTTTCCGTGCGTCACTTTTGTCCACAAGACAGTCATAAGAACTCTGACTACTACCACTCACTGGTCCTCCTTCGCCCACAGCCAATGCAACTCAGAAGAGCAAGTACAGCAGATAGCACATTGTAGAACCATCAACAGACCTGCATCAAATCTTGGAGGCAACACAAAATGTGGAAGCCACCTTGGATGCCCTAATCTGTAAGTGTGGCACTGCTAATGAGACTCATGCATAGACAAATGTACCATTTCATGTGTTGTTTAATTTTTTATTTGTTTATTTATTTTATTTCTTTATTTATTTATTTTATTCACTTATTTATTTATTTATTTATTTATTCATTTATATTTATTTATATATTTATTTATTTATTTTATTTTTTTATTTATTTATTTAATTTTTTTTGCTCATCCCAAGTATTCTTTTAGGAAATTCACACACACACACACACACACACACACACACACACACACACACACACACACACACACACACACACACACACACACACAGTGCCATGTAATCAGTCATTCGTTTATAGTCTCATATTTTCTTTTCCAGTAGAATGGCAAATATTTTTTTTCTTTTTTAAAGTGTTTGCAAAGAGCAGCTCATGGTATTTTATATTTTTTCCCCACTTTGCCATTCACTTGTATTCACATCTCACGTCCCAGTCACCTTTTTTTCCTTTTTCAAAACTTCTTAAGCATTAACTTAAGCCATTCCTTCTCCTAAATCTATTAACAGGGTTCTGTACTGTCACCGACTCCTTGTTATTCATCAGTGACCTTCTAAACCAGGCTTCTTGTCCTGTCCACTTCTATGCTGATGATACCACCCTGAACTTTTCCACGTCTTTTCATAGATGTCCAACACTTCAGAAGGTAAACATTTCATGCAAGGAAGCCACAGAATGTTTGACTTCTGACCTTTCTAAAATTTCTGATTGTGGCAGAGCAAACTCGATATTGTTCAATGCCTCAAAAACTCAATTCCTCCATCTATCAACTCAACACAACCTTCCAGACAACTATCCCCTCTTCTTCAATGACACACAATTATCCCCCTCTTCTACACTGAACATCCTCGGTCTGTCTTTTACTTATAATCTGAACTGGAAACTTCACATCTCATCTCTAGCAAAAACAGCTTCTATGATGTTACGTGTTCTGAAATGTCTCCGCCAGTTTTTCTCATCCCCCCAGCTGCTACCTCTGTACAAGGGCCTTATCTGTCTATGTATGGAGTATACTTCACATGTCTGCGGGGGGCGTCCCACTCATACCGCTCTTTTAGACAGGGTGGAATCAAAAGCTTTTTGTCTCATCAACTCCTCTCCTCTAACTGACTGTCCTCTCTTCTAACTGACTGTCTTCAGCCTCTCTCCTCAGTGCAATGTTGCATCTCTAGGTGTCTTCTGCCACTATTTTCATACTAACTGCTCTTCTGATCTTGCTAACTGCATACCTCCCTTCCTCCTGTGGCCTCACTGCACAAGACTTTCTTCTTTCTCTTAACCCTGTTCTGTCCACTTTTCTAATGCGAGAGTTAACCAGTATTCTCAATCATTCATCCCTTTCTCTGGTAAACCCTGGAACTCCCTGCCTGCTTCTGTATTTCCACCATCCTATGACTTGAACTCCTTCAATAAAGGGGTTTCAAGACACTTGTCCTTTAATTTTTTACTACTGCTTCAGACACTTTGGGGACTTTTTTTTTTTTTTTTTTACCCCTGGCCAGTGTCCCTCGTACATGAAAAAAAAAAAAAAGTGTAGGTGTCTTGTCTCTTGTTATTGTCTGCAGTTCCTACAGGTCAGCAAACCCCAGGAACTCACTGTCTGCCACCTTTTTACTTGCATGTATCTGTAAGTGTGATAAATATGCTTTATAGAGGGACTGCCTGCCTTGTGTAGTCTTGCAGCTTCCATTATACTCTTATGTACATGGCAGGATATATGAGACTTTCAATTCTTAAGTTATGTTATGCACTTTGCCTTGGCCTCCTTGTGTGAGATTGTCACTCAGTTCATATGCTTTCAAGTTTTAGGTATGTTGGACAATGTTCTGAAACACTTCTAAACCTCACTTCCACTGCTTTTAAAAGGCTTTGGATGAAGTTACATGGGTGTTGAGGTGCTTATACAAGTCTAATGCCAAATTAATAAGTTTTCAAATTTATCAACAGGAGAAATCTTTCTTGAGAACCCAGCTAATCATCTATGTGGTCCTCAGCTTGTTCATCAGGCTTGACTCATGCATCTTCTGAAGGCTGTAGGAAGAGTAAGTAAGGTGAGTGTATGAGAGTTTGTAGGGAGAGAAAGTCTGGTACAGAAGATTGAAAGGAATTTGTGTCACTGTGGAAGAAAACTGAAGTATATTATTATGCTTTTTATGTTGTGTAATAATATAGCAGTAAAATGCAGGATGTATGGAAATAAAGGCACATCAGGATTTTATAAGGAGATTGAATTTTATAAGGAAGATTTAAAAGGAATATTGTGTCATTGTATCTGTCCCTTGCACCTTCCTTTCTTACTCCTATCCTTTGCAGTTCCATCCCTCTATCCACTTTCTGTCTTCTCCTCAATCTTAATTCACACACATACACACACATGCAAACACACCTGTGGTCAAATAACTTCCTGAAGGGTGAATTTTTTTTTGCAGCCCAATAGCAATACCTCCTGTGATGTACTGGACTGGCAGTTCCTTGATTCTGGAGGAGTCTGCAATAGAAAGACCACAAATGTAGTAGTTGGTTGTGACATCCATACCTATGAACATGTATTTACCAGCCAAGTGAGTTTTTTTTTTTTATTTGTTCGACTTACTTATTTTCTCTTGTTTAATGTAACAGGAGGACTGGTCAAGGACAACAAAAAGAGCAAAAGAAAAGAAAACAAGACCCACTGAGCTGCCAGTCCCAAAAGAAAGTTAAAAAAGATCATCCCAAATTGGAAGGTAAGTGTCTTGAAACCTCCCTCTTGAAAGAATTTGCATCATAGGAAGGAGGAGGTACAGAAGCATGTAGGGAGTGTGGGATTAGCTAACAGTGAGATACTGGTGGTGGTTATGCTAAATTAAGGAATGTTTGTGGTTTTATCTAGATGAAGAATGAATCTGACTAATTTATTTTACCTGATGGAAGAATCTTAATTAGTGTTTTCATTTATCAGAGGCAAGATATGAAGCAAATGTTTATATGACAATTTCAAGTTCGCATCTTTCTCACTTTGAGGAGAACTAATTGATGCTTTCTAATGACCTGCAAAGGAATTTTGTTCAGCACTGCTTCATCTTAAGGGATTTAAGGATTAACAAACCAGACCAAAAAATTCCCAAAACATTTCAAAACAACAGAAATAATGAAAAACAATGAAAAACACACTAAAATCATCAACAGATGTATCCAAACCATCAAAAAGACAGAGAGATGAATATTCCATGGGAAACAATTAAAAAATATTAAAAAGAATACTAAAATATTGAAAAACACACCAAAACATCAAAAAGACAAAAAAAAGGGAGATGAAGAGACCATGACATAGTGAAGATTTTCCTGACACCAACATGGGAATTGCTTCTCCAGTCCCTCACTGTGGGAGTTGTGAAGGACTTACCATTCAAGACCTTCTCCAGTCCCTCACTGTAGGAGTTGCGAAGGACTTACCATTCAAGACCTTCTCCAGTCCCTCAGTGTAGGAGTTCACTAAGTTATCTGGGGACCTCAGCACCACTTTCTTCCATGCCTCTCTCAGCACTCGGCACTCACCTGTCTGGGAGCCCACACAGGTTTGCTGCTCCCAGGGATGAAGAGAAGGCACATTATAATCTAGCCAGACTGATGTGGTGATATGAGATTGTTCACATCTTTGGTGGTTATTGATAAAGGACTAATTAAAAGGGCCTGGAGAAAGCCAGTTGAAGGAAGATCAAGGTAAAGAGAGTGAGTGAGATGGAAGGATGGAATTGTGCTAGAGCTGCTGAGGATGGGAGTCACAGAGGAAGATGCAAAGGACAGACACAACCAAAGAAGACTCGTGCATGGTGCCAGCCCCTCACTCCAGAGAAGCAGCAAAAAGAGAAAAAGAGGATGGTAGTCACATCAGTATTTTACACAGTTTATTCTAACAGTCAGTCAGTTTTTGGTAGACTCTGGAACCCTCTGCCTACTTCTATATTTCTTCCTTCCTGTGACTAGAACTCTTTCAAGAGGAAAGTTTCAAGGCACTTACCCTCCAATTTTGGATGATCCTTTTAGCCTTAAGGAAATGGCACCTAAGTGGGTCTTTTTTTTTTTTCCTCCCAAAGCCAATGCACCTCAAGTAAGAAAAAAAAAAAGATTAACTCACAAATCCAGGGGTGAATTTAAGGCGGTGTCACACTAAAACTTTTTGCATTGATTAATGCGATTTCCATTGATTTTTCATCGTTCCACATGAACTTATCGCATGAATTTGTCAGACGATCAGAATTGTTTCCGCCTGCAAATTTTCACCTTTGTTTACATTTTCAAGACCAAGACCGAGACTTTCCATGTGGCTTCAACCTGTCTCACAGAGCGTTATTATCACCTCCATGCTTCATCATGGAAGGAAAACCACATCCAAGCTGGACACGCCTTTCAGAGGAGTTCCTTTTGGAAAGCATAAGGAGCCATAAGTGCCTCTGGGACCACAAGGATGAATCTTATATGAAGAAAGGCCTGAAAAGAGCAGCTTACAACACAGTCACCTGTGCTCTCCAATACTGTGTCTCATAATACATAGTATTAGTTTCAGAGCAGCGTATCTTTGCCGCAGCATGGACTCCATGTTTGTTTACACTCCTTGGTCTGTGCCAACAGAAAGTTTCAAATGAAACACTGTTTGTGTGTGTGACAGGCCACAGCCAAGATATCGACGATTTTCAGAAAAACGACGGAAAAAGTTGACGGAAAAAGTGCATGGGACACACCGCCTTGAGGTCTGTGGAGGCCCATGGCCAGCCTGAAATATTTATATTAATGTTTTTATGTATCTATATTCCATTCTATTTTTTAATATATATAATATAATCTAGTGAAAAGAGCATATTTATGTAGTGTAAATGAAACAAAAGCAGTTGTATTAATAATGATGAAAAAACATTAAAAGTTCATAGAAAATTAGTGTTTATTGATTAATTTGAGTTTCTTTCATTTACAGAATGCTTAATTATGTAAGGGACTCCCCAGATTATGGAGATCCCAACACTGTGGAAGCCCCTGGCCCCTGGGCAGCTGCCCTCTTTGCCCACTCCTAAATCCTAAATTTTCTCTCTCTCTCTCTCTCTCTCTCTCTCTCTCTCTCTCTCTCTCTCTCTCTCTCTCTCTCTCTCTCTCTCTCTCTCTCTCTCTCTCTCTCTCTCTCTCTCTCTCTCTCTCTCTCTCTCTCTCTCTCTCTCTCTCTCTCTCTCTCTCTGAAGTGCTGGATGGTATATCAGCACAGGGAACAAAAAAACAAGGAGTCACTGAGGCTGTCACTTTGAAGAGGTCATTGTTGTTGCATCCAGCATCCCAGCCTGACTGCCTAAATAGCTCCTGCAGGTTGCTGAAGGGCAGAGTCACAGGCTGCTCCACTGCCAGGTGTGAGGCCAGTGTGGCGGAGTATGATGTGTACACAATGAGGGACACACTACAGCCAACCCTGTAGGTGATCCATGCTGCACTGTTGATTGGGTAGGTGTTGGAGCCTGCAGGGGGAGGAGGAGGGGGGGGGAAGATGCTATAAAAAAGCAATTTTAAAACCTGGAAAATGATGCAAAAGCAATTTAAATCTTTGAAAGTGACAAAAGTAGATAATTTTAAATTCAAAGTGACAAAAGTAGATAATTTTAAATTCAAGTGTTGAAAAGACCATTTTAAAATATTTCAGAGATAAAAATGCAACTTTAAAATTTTCTCATTTCTGAAAGATTTAAACATTATATATTACTAAGAAAACTGTTGATACTTTCATCATGAGAACTACTGATAACAAAATTAGATACATTACTTATGATATCCGTAACAGTTGTATCAACACCACTTGCTTACATTGCTCATGCCAGAACCAAATGAAGTTAATATCAACACAATTATGGAAATACATCAGATATCACGTGAAGTTTACCAATTTAAAATCTATCCTTTAATGATTGTTTTCCTGTATTCCCATCTTTCCAAACATTAAACACCACTACCCATGTATTCATCTAACAGTCCAACCCATATACACATGAACACCCATCAAAAAAAATGTTGTCACCTTTATGGTGTGATGCAATATGACACATCACACAATGATTTCTGGTATAACTCATGTAGTATGGTGCAAATTTGGTAACCCTGCTGTGCCAAGTTGCCCGTTACTGGGGAATTTGTGACTGGTATAATATATGATCCTGGTATGATGTGGAGAATGCACTCCATGAACCATTATTTGCTCTACAGAATGAACTACACTAATGTGATAATAGTATGGGATGTTTATGAGGGAGAAGAGTGGAGAGGGGGGGGACAGGAAGACGTACCAACCTCTACAAATCAGCACAGCTGCTGTGCCAGTGTTTCTTGCGGTCACTTTCAGAACCTAAAGTAACAAAAAATATTTTAGCAGGTGTACTAGCTAACTAACCGGACACTAAACTTCTTTTAGAGATTTTGGTGAAACCTTTGCTGTTGCCTTAGACATATCAAAAGCTTTTGATAGAATCTGGTACAAAGCTTTGATTTCTAAACTACCCTCCTACGGCTTCTATCCTTCTCTCTGTAACTTCATCTCAAGTTTCCTTTCTGACTGTTCTATTGCTGCTATGGTAGACAGTCACTGTTCTTCTCCTAAACCTATTAACAGTGGTGCTCCTCAGGATTCTGTCCTGTCACCCACTCTCTTCTTATTATTCATTAATGATCTTCTAAACCAAACTTCTTGTCCTATCCACTCCTACGCTGATGATACCACCCTGCACTTTTTCATGTCTTTTTATAGATGTCCAACACTTCAGGAGGTTAACATTTCACGCAGGGAAGCCACAGAATGCCTGACTTCTGATCTTTCTTAAATTTCTGATTTGGGCAGAGCAAAATTGGTATTGTTCAATGCCTCAAAAGTTCAATTCCTCCATCTATCAACTCGACACAACCTTCCAGACAACTATCCCCTCTTCTTCAATGACACTCAACTGTCCCCTTCTTCTACACTGAACATCCTCGGTCTTTCCTTTACTTATAATCTGAACTGGAAACTTCACATCTCATCTCTAGCTAAAACAGCTTCTATGAAGTTAGGCGTTCTGAGACATCTCCCCCAGTTTTTCTCACCCCCCAGCTGCAAACTCTGTACAATGGCCTTATCTGTCCATGTATGGAGTATACTTCACATGTCTGGGGGTTCCACTCACACTGCTCTTCTAGACAGGGTGGAATCAAAAGCTTTTCGTCTCATCAACTCCTCTCCTCTAACTGACGTCTTCAGCCTCTCTCACCGCCGCAGTGTTGCATCTCTAACTGTCTTCTACCGTTATTTTCATGCTAACTGTTCTTCTGATCTTGCTAACTGCTTGCCTCCCCTCCTCCCGCGGCCTTGCTGCACAAGACTTTCTTCTTTCTCTCACCCTTATTCTGTCCACTTCTCTAATGCGAGAGTTAACCAGTACTCTCAATCATTCATCCCTTTCTCTGGTAAAACTCTGGAACTCCCTGGCTGCTTCTGTATTTCCACCTTCCTATGACTTGAATTCCTTCAAGAGGGAGGTTTCAAGACACTTATTCATCAATTTTTTGACTATTGCTTGGACCCTTTTATGGGACTGGCATTTCAGTGGGCATTTTTTTTTTTTTATTGAATTTTTGTTGCCCTTGGCCAGTGTCCCTCCTACATAAAAAAAAAAAAAAATAAACTTACCACCATTGAACTGACCAGTCCCACACCCCAACAGATCCTCACCATGCTGTAGGAGAGCTGACAACACGTACCAGCTAGCAACTCCCATGCTGATGGGCTTCTCCCCTCTACGGTATGTAGCACCTCTGGAGTTGCTCAATGAAGAGGATGCTAGCCAAACCTATCATGTTATGATGCACCAGTACAGAGCTGTGTCCATTGGGGTTGTGTAGGCTAGTAGCATCTTGTCAAGGTCCTCATAGGTGGCCACAAACAGTTTATAGCTATGAGAGGAGGACTTGCCTTGTGAACATCACATTGGGGTGAGTGTTAATCTGATTTTGTGTTACTTTGTTTTGTAGGGAGTGAGTGTTAATGTGATTTTTTGATAACTGAATGCTGTGTCTGGGCTCCTGAGGTGTAGTGTGGTGTGGTGGGCCACAAGATTGTCCCTTTCCACTAGGGGCTGACAGGTATTAAGAGTGTGAATGATGTATGTGTGGTGCCTTGTTTGGGTCATCTAGTGTGTGATTGCCAGCCTGATATATATAAAAAATAAGTTATTAGCGGAGCTGAGAATGTGAATGTGTGGTGGTTTGTCTGGGGTGTCCTGTGGGGGGATAGTTTAGCCTGGTATGTAAATATATTATTATTTGGGTTAACTGTGAATGTTTTATGTGTAAATATATGGTGCATTGTCTGTATAGGGTTGCCAGTCCAGTATATAGATATATCAATTAAATTATTTGACATTTCATATTCTAAACATTTTGCTGATCCAAGTTAATCTGTTAAGGGAGTGCTTTGTTCACCAAAACATTTTTTGATCACTTGTGTATATATATAGGCTGGGCGTAGGTAACAACTTTCAGCCTCTCTTCAGTGATGGACAATTCAGAGACAGTGAGGTCAGCTTCCCCTGACTGCAAAGCTCCTACCATGCCTGTCCACTCATTGCTTGAGCTGTCCTTCAGTTTCCCTCTAATACATTGAGACTACAAGTCTCTCTCTCTCTCTCTCTCTCTCTCTCTCTCTCTCTCTCTCTCTCTCTCTCTCTCTCTCTCTCTCTCTCTCTCTCTCTCTCTCTCTCTCTCTCTCTCTCTCTCTCTCTCTCTCTCTCTCTCTCTCTCTCTCTCTCTCTCTCTCTCTCTCTCTCTCTCTCTCTCTCTCTCTCTCTCTCTCTCTCTCTCTCTCTCTCTCTCCCCCCCCCCCCCTTGCCTCATATATCTACACGTTTATCTCTTCCTTCATGCATCACCAAATACCACCAACTGTTCTCTGTATCTTTGCATCTAAAATTTGTCCTTTTTTTACAGGGAGCCCACCCCAGCAGCCCAGCCTCCCCAGATAGCTGTCATCATCTGTTGCCTTGCCTGGGAGGACCATAGACACAGGTTGTCTCTGATATCTTCCCCACAATGCCTTGTCTTTGTTGGCTTCAATGCGATTTGTTTGTCTTCAGTGATATGAAAATAAAAGTTTAAATAGTATTGTATATACTATTGTAGAGCGGGGATCGGGACAGAAACTTCCAGACAGGTGCCGTGAGTTTAATTGCGGGCGCTGTTTACAGGCACAGATTCCTCTGACACGGTCGCAGCAGATATACAACAACAGAGGCCTGCCAACAACCAATTAAGTGAATACGAAATCCTACACGAATTTAGCGGACACATCACAAGTTATAATACAAACATGGTCTGGAAATGTTATACTAATCCAACTCCATAGAAAATCATGTTTCTATCAAATATCACCAACAAGGTACATTCACAATAAGTACTTAACAAGATCACCCTAATACTTTTAACTGTAATCACATACACTTACATGTTCATCAAAGTTAATACTAAATAAATATATCATAATCACAGTACTATCATAATACAAAGTGCTTACCCAAACTCCAGGTGGTGCTTAAATCACAATAAAGGAAAACCATTGCAGGTGTGGGTGTGTGGTGTTTTAGGTAGGCGTCCAGTCAGCGGAATGACCGAGACCGTGGCAGTACCCAACGAGGTGTAAACCGCATTACTGGAACCTACCTCGAACTTCTAATGGTGTATCTATGTACTCCTACACTATCTTGTCTTCACCATCTTGAAATGTCAAGGATATTCTTGACAAACAAATAAGGTAGTATTAATTATTAATTTAAATATTGTCTTAAATTATCTTGAAATTTGTAAAAAAAAAAAAAAAAAAGTGTAAAAAGAAAGCAAATAAAGATGATATCCCTGTAGTGAAGGAGGAAGGACTCAAAAGTTTAAGGCGTGATTTGCATATAGAGGCCCCTGTATTTTCCTGTAGATTGACCCTCCCTGACTGCAGGGAGGGACAGTGCCTGTGTGTGTAAATCGCACCTTAAACTTAATACTTTGTAGTGAAGGAGGAAGGACTCAGTTCTGAGTCCTTCCTCCTTCACTACAGGGATATTGATCTCTATCAATTGTTATTATTATTATTATTTTTTTTACAAGGCTAGATAACAATTATAAGGCAGATTACATTGAAAGAATGTCAATAGTATAATTAAGCAAATTAGTTTTATTTTTTCTTAACAATACAATTATTAAATTTAGTATATTACTTTGAGTTTTATTTTTCATCAAGTAATTTCTTTGTTCATACACATGATGAAGGAGGCTGAATTGGTGCTCCTGAGCCTCGGGACAGCAACACCACGTTCTTGACTACCTACCACATGATGTTGGGCTCCTGTGGCTTGGGTTCACCCACAGCTCCATCTTCTGCAATGTTCAGCAACTGTGTGATGACAAAGGTCACCAACTCCACTTGTATGAAGACAGGCAGGGTTCAGACAGAGCTGGGTTCTCTTCAACTGTGATGACAGGAGGCCCAATTCAGTCAGAGCACTTCACTTCAGGACAGAGTTGACAAGGCAGCAGGGTTCATCCTCCAATTCTACCCAGATTCCACAGGGCTGACAGCCCCCAAAGTTTATCTTCCACTCCATCTCTTCTTCAGAACCTCTTAAAGCTTCCAATTCCTGCCAGCCCACTCTCCACTCCTCAGCACTCATCACCTGATCCCTCCTGGCTTGACTGGACTGGTGGGCTTCAGCACCAATCAGCTGTCAATGCAGGAGTGAGATGGCACCCTAAACTTTCTTGCATCAAGGCAGCAGGCAGTCCTTCACTCTCCTGTGTCAATCCTGGAAGGAAATGAGATTTCTTAGTGATACACTCTAGAGAACCATCAACAGATTATATACATGATGAGTAAAGCAGTATTACATGTAGAGGTACTGTATTTCCTAATATCACAGACACCACCTATACTTGGCCAGCAACCCCACACAGGATAGTTCAGACAAAGCACCACACACAAACACATTCACACTATTAGTCCTGTCACCCCCTCCAAGTAGAAAGTCTATTGAGTGTTTTTGAGCATGGAAGTCACCCTATATGGTTATACAAAACATTACGAAAAACGTATCCTATGAGTGTTTTTCTCTTGTTTTATATCCTACATAGCAAATGCCAAAACTCAAGGAAGACACTCTTTATACAGAAACAGAATAACATTACAAAAAAAAAAGTTTTTAGTGAGTTTTCATCTTGTTACGTAGAAAATTGCCCCAAATGCATGCGAAAAAAAAAAATCTATATGGAAAAAAAAGCCATTATGATTATGAGTGCTCCTCAGCATCTCAGTTACGGAAACGAGAAAACGCGTTGATACCACTCTATATTTAGAAAAAACATTACCCCCCCAAAAAAATATTGAGTGTTTTTCACATTGTTTGATACAAATACGCCAAAATCCATAAAAAAAGCCCCTTATATGTAGAAACGAAACGATACGCTCAAAAACTTATCTCTTGCGTTTTTTTTTTTTTTAGCATGTTTAGGCACCAAGCAGCTAAAAAGCATGGAAAGCACCACACATCAGAAAACCAAATTACCAAAAACGTTTTTTTTTTTTTTTTTTTTTTTTATAGTTTTCTCAGTTTTTTTTTTTACGCAAAAACGCATAAAAAACTTCCTTTACGAAGAAACAGAATGATATTACTAAAAACAAGTATTTTGAGTGTTGTTGAGCATGTTATGAATAAAAACAACAAAAATGCATGCAAAATAACGTGTTAAGCAACATAACGTTAAAAAAAAAAGCATGAAAATCAACCTATATTGGAAAAAAGATAACTTTACGAAAAAAATATGTTTTTTAAACGTTTTTGAGCTTCTTACATACTAAATAACTTAAACGCATGCAAAACAACCTTCTTAGAGAAACAAAATAATAAGTGTATTTCACATTTTTAGGTACCAAAATGGCAAAAAGCATGCAATAAAGCATACATGAAAAAGAAAATAAAATTTTCCAGAAACATGTCTTTTAAATGTTTTCAGCTTGTTAACCAACATAACGTTTAAAAAAGTATGAAAATCAACCTATATGGAAAAACAAAACAACTCTACAAAAAAGATGTCTTTTAAACGTTTTTGAGCTTCTTGGATACTAAATCACTTAAACGCATGCAAAACAACTTTCTTGTAGAAACATAATAATATTGCAAAACATTTTGCATGCATTTAAATGCATGCAAAATACCCTATATGGGAAAACGAGAGAATGTTACCAGAGACGTGTATTATAAGCGTTACTAAAACTCTAAAACATATTTTATGTGGAAAATCAGAACAATAATGAAAATGTGTATTTTGATTGTTTTTACATTGTTAGTTACCAAAACGAGAAAATGCATGCAAAGCCTCTAAGATGAGGAAGCGTAACGACATTACCAGAAACGTGTCTTTTCAGTGGTTTTGAGCATGTACGACACAAAAACGCTAAAAAAAAAAAAAACATGGAATTCACCTTGTATGCCAATACAAAGCAAAATTACGAAAAACGTGTCCTTTGGGTCTTTTCGATCTTCTTACGTACCAAAACAATAAAACGCATGCAAAACACACTTTATAGAGAAAGATAATAATATTCCCAAAATGAGTGTTTTTCAGCTTGTTACGTACAAAAACATCAAAAGCATGGAAAGTACCTTATATGAGGAAACGAAGAGGCATTACGAGAAACGTGTATTTATGAATGTTTTTCTGCGTCTTAGGTACAAAAACTTGAAATAGATTGAATAACACTCTATATGTATGCAAATGCATTGGCGCAAAATGCATGAAAAGCACACCATATATGTAAAGAAAATTGCGTTTCCACGAACGTGACTTTTGAGTTTTTATGAAAGTATTATCCTGCTGAAAAAAAAAAAAAACATTTAAAATATACGAAAATAAAACATTATGAAAAACGTGTCTTTTCAGTGTTTTAAACTACTTACATAACAAAACGTTAAAAAGCATGCAAAACACTGTTTATAAAAAAAAAAATCATTGTCTTTCAGCTTGTTACGTACAAAAACATAAAAAAACCATGGTAAGTACCTTATATGATGAAACGAAAAGACATTACGAGAAAAGTGTATTATGAGTGTTTTTTAATATATTAGGTATAAAAAAAAACTCGAAAGCACTAGAATAGAAATCTATGTTAAGAAACAGAACAACATACCAAAAACGTGCATTTTTAATGTATTTCATATTTTTATGTACTAAAACGGCAAAATGTACGTAAATCACACTATATTGGTAAAATAAACAAGACTTTTAGAAATGTGTCTTTTGAGTTTTTATGAGCATATTAGGCACTAAAAAAAAAAAAAAAATGATAAGCAAGGGAAGCACCCTATGTAAGACAGCAAAACAACATTACCAAAAACGTTTCTTTTCAGCTTTTTTAAACTACCTACGTACGAAAACTCTAAAACGCCTTTATGCAGAAACAAAATAACATTACCAAACATAAGTATTTTGATTGTTTTGAGCTTGTTACATATAAAAAGGCTAAACTCCATGCACAGTACTTTATATGAGGAAACGAAAAGACATTATTATTAGTGTTTTTGAGCTTCTTAAGTACCAAAACACTGAAACGCATAAATAACACTATATGAGAAACCGAACATTACCAAAAAAATGTAATTTTGAGTGTATTCAAGATCGTTAGGTACCAAAACGCAAAAATACAAGCAAAGCACCTTGTACGTGGAGAGGAGAGGAGATTTCTAGGAACGTGTCTTTTGAGTGTTTATGAGAGTACTAGGCACCAAAATACTAAAAAACATGAAAGTCACCGTATGTGGGAAAATAAAATAACCCACCAAAAACGTCTCTTTTCAGTGTTTTTGAGCTGTTTGCGTACTTAAACGCTAATATGCATGCAAAACACTTTTTTTTTATAGAGAAAGAAAAAATATTATCGAAAACAAGTATTTTGAATATTTCAGATCTTTGTAGGTAGAAAAACGCCAAAATGCATGGAAAGTACCCTGTATGGAGAAACGAAAATACATTACGAGAAATATGTATTAAAAGTGTTTTTGAGCTAATTAGGTATGAAAACGCTGAAATGCATAAATAATTCTCTATATGGAAAAAAAAACAGAACATTCCCCCCTAAAAAAAAAAAAACATGTATTTCAAGTGTTTTTCCCACTATTAGGTACCAAAACGACAAAATGCATGCAAAGCCCATATATGGGAAAACGAAGCGACATTAAGAGAAACGTGCCTTTTGAGTGTTTTTGAGAGTCTTAGGCACAAAAAAGCCCTAAAAAGCCTGAAATTTACTCTATATGGCGATACAAACCATAAGAAAAAATACAAATACGAAGATACAAAAAAATGTGTCTTTTCAGTCTTTCTGATCTTCGTAAGTACCAAAATGTTAAAAAAAGCCTGCAAAACACACTTTATGGAGAAACAGAATAGTATTATTATAATAATATAATATAATAAAAAAAAAAATAATAATAATAAAAAAAAAAAAAAAAAAAAAAAAAAAAAAATATATATATATATATATATATATATATATATATATATATATATATATATATATATATATATATATATATATATATATATATATATATATATATATATATATATATATATATATATATATATATATATATATATATATATATATAGTTTTTGTGCTTATTACAGTAAAGAAAACATCAAAATTAATGGAAAGTACCCTATATGAAAACGGAAAGACTTTACGAAAAACATGTTTCTCGCATGAGTGTTTTTCAGTTTCTTAGGTAACAAAACACTAAAAGCCATGAATAGCACTCTATATTAAAAAAAAAAAACAAAAAAAACAGACCATTAAAAGAAACGTGTATTTTAAGTGTATTTCATATCATATCATACAAAGCATCCTCAATAAGGAAAGAAAATTAGATTTCAAGAATAGTGTCTTTTGAGTGTTTATGAAGAAAAAGCAGTCTCTACGGGGAAAAATACCAAAAAAGTGACGAGTGTTTTCAACTTCTTACATACGAAAATGCTATATGGAGTGACGCAATGACATTATCAAATAAAAGTATTTTGAATGTTTTCAGCTTGTTAAGTACAAAGAACTTACAAAAACGTACTCTTATATGAGGAAACGAAAAGTCTTTGCGAGAAACGTGTGAGCGTTTTTGAGGTCCTTATGTATTAAAACATGAAAAGGCACGAATAGCACTCTATATGAAAAAAAAAAAATTACTAAATATTAAGCGTATTTCACGTTGTTAGATATGCAAATGCCAAAAATGCATGCAACGCATCATAAGGAAACGAGATTTCCAGAAATCAGAACTGAACAGATGAGAAACACTCGGTTAAGTGTTTTTGAACGTCTTTTGTACCAAAAAACTAAAACGCATTTAAAATACTCTTTATGGAAAAAAAAACAAAAACAAAAAAACAATAATTTGACAAAAAACAAGTATTTCGAGTCTTTTTGAGATTATTACGAAGATAAACGCCAAAATGCATAAAAAGTACCATAGATGGTGCAACGAAAACACATTACGAGAAACGTGTATAATGATTGTTGTAAGCTTCTTAGGTACCAAAAGTCTAAAACGCATAAATAAATAACTATAACTATAAGTAAAAACAAAACGGCATAATCAAAATGTGTATTTTTTGTTTTTCATATTTTTAGGCACCAAAACGCAAAAAAAAAAAAAAAAAATGCATGAAAAGTATCCTATGTTGTTAAACAATACAACATTACCAGAAACACGTCTTTTTATTGTTTTTGACTCTGTTAGGCAGCTAAACGATATATGGAAATACAAGATAACATTACGAAAACCGTGTATTTTCAGTGCTGTTGAACTTCTTATGTAACAAAACGATATAGGGCATGTAAAACACACTTTATGGAAAAAAAGAGTAAAATTACTATTTTAGAGTGTTTTTGAGGTTGTTACGTAGAAGAACGGAAAAAAGCATGTAAATTACTGTATATAGGGAAACGAAAATCCATTACCAGAAACATGTAGGTATTATAAATGTTTTTGAGCTTTTATGGTACCAAAACTCGAAAATCCGTTAATATTACTCTATTTCAAGAAACAAAACAATATTACGAAAAAAATGTAATTTCAGTGTTTTTCACCTTGTAAGGTAGCATTATGCCAAAATGCATGTAAAGCAACCTATATCTGTAAAAGAAATGCCCTTTTCAGAAACGCGTCTTTTGAGTGCGTGCGTGTTAGGCTCCAAAACTCTAAAAAGCATGGAAAGCACCCTATATAGGGAAACAAAACAACTTTGTAAAAAACGTGTAAAAAAAGTGCTTATGTATCAGAACGTTAAAACGCATGCAAAACACCTTCATGGTGAAACAAAATAACATAACCAAAAATAAGTAATTTGTGTGTTCTTGAACTTGTTACGTATAAAAACACCAAAATGCATGCAAAGTACACTATATGGGGAAATCAAAAGACATTACGGTAGACGTGTATTTGAGTGTTTTTTTGAGCTTCTTACTTATGGAAACGCTAAAACATATAAATAGCACTATATATAGAAAAACAGAACAACTTACCCAAAAAAACGTATTTTTGGATGTTTTCACAGTGTTAGGTACCAAAACGTCAAAATGCTTGGAAACTATCCTATATGATGAAACAAAACGATATCAGAAAGTGAGAGTTTTTAAGATTCTTAGGCACCGAAATACTAAAACGTATGAATAGCATTCAATATGGAGAAACATTACGAAAAAAGTGTATTATCACTTTTTATTTTTATTAGGTACCAAAACGACAAAATGCATGGAAAGCACTCTATGTGGGGAAATGAAATGGCATTACCGGAAAAGTGTGCAACCTATTCGGGAAATCAAATGAACATTAACAAAATCGTGTTTTTTTTTTGTGTGTGTCTTTTCAAGCTTCTTTCATAGCAGGATGCTCAAATGCATGCAAAATACCCTTCATGAACAAAATAACATTACCAAAGTCTTGAATTTTGAATATTTTGAACTTCTTACGTATAAAACGCCAAAATGCATGTAAAGTAACCTATAATGGGAAACAAAACAATTTTACCAGAAACGTGTATAATGATTGTTTTTGAGTTTCTCAGGTAGGAAAATGCTAAAACAAATCAACAGCACTTTATTTGAAAAAAAAAGAACAATAACACCAAAAATGTGCGTTTTAAGTGTTTTCTCCTTGTAAGATACTAAAACACCAAAATACATGCAAAGCACGTCATTTGAAGAAAGAGAACAACGTTATAAAAAACGTATATTTCAAGAGTGTTTAAGGTCGTTAGATATCAAAACGCGAATATGCATGCAAGCCACTCTATACGAAAAAACGAAAAGACATTATGAAAATTGTGTATAAGTATTCTTGAGCTTCTTAGGTACTAAAAAGCAAAAATGCGTTAATAGCATTCTATATGGAGAAACAGAAAATTATTACTAAAAACGAGTATTTTGAGTGTTTTTTTTTTGCTCGTTAGGTACCAAAACGTAAAAATACACGAAAAGTACTCTATATTGGGAAACAAACGTCACAATAAAAAACGAATGTGCTTTTGAGCGTATTAAGTAGGAAAACGCTAAAAAAAAAAAAAAATCGTGAAATAAAAACTTCTAGAAACTTTTCATAATTTTTCAGCTACTTTTGGTACCAATACAAGAAAAAAAAAAAAACGCAAATATGCCTGAATAACATTAGATGGAAAAAAAAAAAAGGAAAAACATAGCATTATGAAAACCGCGTATTTTGAGTTTTTATGAGCTTCTTAGTTATCAAAACGTTAAAAGCATGCGAAACATCTTATATGGACAAACATAATAACATTAACAAAAAATTGTATTTTGAGAAATTTTGAACTTGTTAGGTACAAAAATTGGAAAATGAATTGAAAATACCCGATATGGTAGAACAAAACTTAATTACCAGAAACGTTTTTTATGGGTGTTATTCACCAGAGGTAAGAAACCGTTAAAATGCGTGAATAATACTCTATATGCATAAAAAGAACATTATCAAAAACATTTTTTTTTTTTTTTGCCTTTCTTCACAAAACGCCAAAATGCATGCATAAGAACATAATAAATAAGGGAAGATGCAAGAAGCGACCAGCCTTACACGTGGCAGTCCCTGTATTAAATATACCTACCTATTTCCATCTATTATCCCCATCCATAAACCTGTCTATAATGCAAAGAACTTTCTATGGGGAAACGAAACCATAACTTGCCTTTTTAGTGTTTTTTTTTTTCATCGTTTTAGATAATAAAACGCTAAAAAAGTATGGAAATAACCAAAAAAACAAAAAAACAAAAACGTGTTTTCAGTGTCTCTAAAGAAAAACAGAATAACATTACCAAAAACGTGTTTTTTTTCAATGTTTTCTGGTTTTTACGTACGAAACGATATTACAACGAGATTACAATATTACAAGTGGTCCTGAACTTCTTAGGTACAAAACGCTTCAAGAGCACTTTACATGGAGAAACAGAACAACATTCCATAAAATGTCTATTTTGAGTGTTTTTACAATGTTACGTACCAGAAAGCCCAAATGCATGGAAAGCACCCTATATAGGGAAACGAAAAGATATTACGAGAAGCGTGTATTTGAGCTTCTTAAGTACCAAATCTCTAAAATGCGTCAATACCTCGCTATATGGAGGAATAAAACAACCTTTTTTTCACAATCTTAGGTACCAAAGCTCCAAAATGCATATGAAACACTCTATATGAGGAAAAGAAACGACATTGTTAGAAAAATATCTTTTGACTTTTTTCAACCTTTTAAGCACCAAAACAATAAAATGCATGGAAAGCACTCTATATTGGAAGACAATAACACATTACAAAAAGCGTGTCCTTGCAGTGTTTTTGATCTTTATGTACCTAAACGCTAAAACGCATGGAAAACATTCTTAGTGGAGAAACAGAATAACATTACAAAAAATGTGTTTTTTGAGTTTTTTAAGCTTGTTACCCACAGAAACGGGAAAATATATGCAAAGTACTTCATATCGTGAAACAAATCTTTATCAACGTGTATTGTAACTGTTTTTGAGCTTCATAGGTAACAAAATTCTAAATCGCGTGAATGGTACTCCATATGCAGAAACTGAATAGCATTAATAAAACGTGTTTTGTTTATTTTTCACAATGTTAGGTACCAAACGCTAAAATGTATGTAAAGAACTTCATATGGGGAAACGAAACGACATTACCATATAGATGTCTTTTCAGTGCTTTTGAGTTTTAGGCACGAAAACGCTAAAATAAAGCATCCTAAATTGGAATACAAAATGCATCTTTTGAGTGTTTTCTTTTTCAGAACATATTACGTACCGAAACGCTAAAAGGTACGCAAAATACCGTTCACGGAGAAACAAAATAATAATACCAAAAGCGTGTATTTTCAATATTTTGACTTTCTTACGTACAAAAATGCCAAATTTCATGGAAAGTACCTTATTTCAGAAATTAAGACATTACAAGAAACGTGTATTTTAAGTGTTCATGAGCTTCTTAAACACCAAAACGCTGAAACGCGTGAATAGCACATTATATGGAGACACAAAATAACCTTACTAAAATATAGGGTGCAAAGCACCCTATATTGGGAAAGGAAATGACATTACAAGAAACGTGTTTTTTTTTTTTTTTTTAGAAGTGTTTTTCAGATTTTTTACGTACTAAAAATCTTAAACGCGTGAACAACACTCTATATGGAGAAACAAAACATTACTAGAAGCGTTTATTTTTAGTGTTTTTCACTTTGTTATGTAACAAAACGCCAAAATGCACGGGAATGTTGCAGAAACGTGCAGAATGAGTGTTTCTGAGCTTCTAAGGTTTCAAAACGCAATAACACGTTAAGAGCACTATATAATGAAAAACAAAACAATAAACAAACAATAAACGTGTATTCTTTTTTTTCATATAGTTTCCAAAACGCTAATAATGCTTACAAAGAACTCCATATAAGGAAACGGAGCGACATTACGGGAAACGTGTATTATGAGTCCTTTTAAGCTATCTTCTTAGGTACCAAAACTCTAAAACGTGTGAAGAGCACTTTATATGGAGTAAGAGAACATCACCAAAGTCGTTTATCTTGAGTTTTTTTTTTTTTTACACCGTTAATTAAAAAACGCCAAAATGTATGAAAAGCTCTCTATATTAGGAAACGAAACGTCATTAACAGAAATGTGTCTTTTGAGTATTTTCGAGCGTGTTAGAAACGAAAACGCTAAAAAGATTAGAAAGCAACCTTTATTGGAATACAAAACATTATTAAAACATGTCTTTTGAGTGTTTTGAACTTTTTATCTACCAAAACGCTAATACGTATGTAAAACACCCTTTATGGAGAAACTTAATAATATCAACAAGAAATGTGTTTTTGATTATTTTTGCGCTTGTTAAACATCAAAATGCATGTTTATTTCCCGATGTAATAAAAAAAAAAATATTATCAGAAACCTGCATTCTGAGAGTTTTTCAGATAATTAGTTACCAAAGTAAAAAAAAAAAAAGCTTGTATAGCATTCTATAGAAGAAACATATATGTAGAAACATAACAATATACCAAAAACGTGTATTTTGAGTGTTTTTCACACTGTTAGATACCAAAACGCCCCCCAAAAAAAAAACAAAAACATGCAGAGTACTGTATATAGGGAAAGGAGACGACAATACCGAAGACGTGTGTTTACAATGTTTTAGAGCGTTTTAGGCACCAAAACGCTAAAATGCATGTAAAGTACCCTATATTAGAATAAAAAAAATATATTACCAAATAAAGAGTCTTTTGTGTTTAGGAGCTACTAAGGTATCATAATGCTAAAACGCGTGAAAAACACGCGTTATGGAGAAACAATAAAGGATTACCAAAAATGTGTATTTTGAATGTTTTTTGAGCTTCTTAGAGAGACGGCGAAATTTATGCAAAGCACCCTAGATGATGAAAAAAAATATATATATATATTATAAAGAACGGGTATTATGAATGCTTTTTTTTTTGAGATTCCTACGTACCAAAACACTAAAAAGCTTACTTAACTTTGGAGAAACAAAATAATATTACAAAAAAAAAGTGTGCTTTGAGAATTTTCCACATTTTTATGTAGTAAAAACGGCAAAATGTATGATTAATATAAGGAAACTAAATGACATTAACAGAAACGTGCCTCTTTTAGAGTTTTTAGGCATGAAAACGCTAAAACGCTTGTAAAGCACCCTTTATTAGATTACAAAATAAATTACATTTTTTGTAATGTGCTGTTTTTCCATGTAGAGTGCGATTGAAGCGTTTTAGCATTTTGCTCTAATTATAAATTATAAGAATATGAAAAAAAATACTTATCATACAATTTTCTGGTAACATCGTTTCTTTTTTTTTTTCACCATATAGAATACTTTTCATGTGCTTCCCATTTTCAATTTACGTAACAAGCTCAAAACAACTCAAAATACTTGTTTTTTGGTAATGTTATAGAGTTTAAAAAATGCCCAAGTGCATACAATGTACACTATACAGGGAAACGAAAACACATTACGAGAAACGTGTATCATGAGTGTTTTGTGAGCTTATTAGTTACCAAAACACTAAAAGACATGAATATCACTTTTTATGGAGAAACAAATCATTACCAAAAAAAAAAGTATATTTTGAGTAAATTCCACATTCTTAGGTGCATAACGCCAAAATGCGTGGAAATCACTCTATATGGGAAAAGGAAACGAGATTTCTAGAAACATTGTCTTTTATGTGTTTTATGAGTGTGTTAACGATAAAAAATTTTCTTAGGCACCAAAATGCTAAAAGGCATGACGAACTTTATATGGAGAAACAGAGAAACATAACTGAAAAAGTATATTTTGAGTGTATTTCACATTGTTAGGTACCAAAACACTAAAATGTGTGGAAACTACTTTGTATGGGGAAAAGAAACGAGATTCCAGAAACATTGTCATTTAAGTGTTTACGAACGTGCTAGGCACGTTGAAAACGATGAAAAGCATGGAAAACACCATATATGGGAAAACAAAACATTATTACCTAAAATATCTCTTTTTAATTTTTTTAAGCTTCTTACGTAAGGTAACGATGTAACCGATAAAAAAAAAATCCTTTAAGAATAAGAAGTATAACTTTACCAAAAAATGTGTATTTCGAGTGTTTTTTTAGCTAGTTACATAGAAAAAAAATGCATGGAAACAACTCTTTATGGGAAACGATGATATCATTAGAGACGTGTATTATGAGAGCTTTTGAACTTAGGTGCCAAACTGTTAAAAAGCATAAATAGCATTCTGTTTCGAGAAACAGAACATCATCAAAAACGTTTAGTTTTGGTATTTTCACATTATTAAGTATCAAAACAACAAAATGCATGCAAAGCCCCCCTACATAAAGAAACGAATCATTAATAGAAAAAGTGTTTTGACTGTTATTTAGCATGTTATGCACTAGAACGCAAAAAAAAAAAAAAAAAAATAGAAAAAATAAAACGAATTTCACCTTATATGGGAATACAAGACAACATTACAAAAACCGTGTCTTCTGCATGTTTCTGAACTTTTAATAATGGGGGAAAAAAACACAAAAGAAAAAAAAAACACATTTTTGTTAATGTTCTTTTTCTCGATATAAAGTACTATTTATGAATTTTAGCATTTTGGTACCTTAGAATCTTAAAAATTCTCTTAATACACGTTTCTCCTAATGTGCTTCCCTTTTCAACTTAGGGTAATTTAAATGCATTATGGTGTTTTCTACGTAGAAAGGTTAAAAACACTGAAAATACGCGTTTTTTTGGTAAAGTTATACTGTTTCTCCATAAAAGTTTTTTTTTTTAATAGCTTTCAGCGTTTTGGTATGTAAGTAGCCCAAAAACACTGAAAAGAGACATTTTTGCTATTTTTTTAATAAGGATCTATTCATGTTTTTTTTTTTCTTAAAATGCTTACAAATACTGAGGAGACACGTTTCTGGATATGTCGTTTATTTTCTCCATGTAGGGTGTTTTCCATGTATTTTGGCTTTTTATATGAAATACATCCAAAATATACGTTTTAGGTAATATTATTCAATCTCTTCATATAGAGTGTTGTTCATACGTTTTAGCATTTTGGTAACTAAAAAAGCTAAAAAAACAAACACATAATACACGTCTCTCGTAATGACCATTTATTTCCTAATATAGAGTATTTTGCATACATTTTTGCGTTTTTTTTTTATGTAAAACAGTCAAAATGCTGCTTTTTGGTAATGTTATTCTATTTCTCCATAAAGGGTGTTTTGCATGCGTTCAGTAAGCAGTCGAAGAAAAACACCCAAAAGACATGTTTTTTTTTATAATGATCTTTTTTATTCCTATATTTAGGGCTTTCCATGCTTTGTAGCGTTTTGGTGCCTACCACGGTCATAAACACTCAAGAGACACGTTTCTGAAAATCTTGTTTCCTTTGTTCATATATGGTGCATTTCATGCATATTGGCGTTTCGGTACCAAACTGTGAAATACTCTGAAAAATCATATGTTAATAATGTTCTATTTCTCCATATTCAATGCTATTCATGTGTTTTAGCATTTTGGAACCTAAGAAGCTGAAAATCACTCATAATACATGTTTCTCGTAATATTTTTTTTTCTTTTCCTCATTACTTTGAATATATTTTGGCTTTTTTCTACGTAACAAGCTCAAAAAAATATCGAAATACTTATTTTGGTAATATTATAGTTTCATCATAAACTGTATTCTTCATACGTTTTAGCATTTTGGTACGTAAGATGTTCAAAAACACTCAATAGACACGTTCTTCGTAATATTTTGTATTCCTGTATAGGGTGAATTCCATGCTTTTTAGCGCTTTGGTACCTAACACGCATAAAAACAGTTAAAAGACTCGTTTTATGTAAGGTCGTTTTGTTTCTCCATATAAAGGGCTTTGCAGGAATTTTGGCGTTTTTGTATATAAAGAAACTGAAAACACTCAAAACACGTTTTTCTTATTATGTTGTTCCTACAAATAGTGTGCTCTTAGCGGATTTTTGCATTTTGTTACCTAAATGCCCATTCCCCCTTCCCCCTAAAAAAAAAAAAAAAAAAAAAACTCATGATGCACGTTTCTCGTAATGTCTTATCCTTTCCCCTCATAGACTACTTTGTATGCATTTTGGCATTTTCCTACGTAACAATCTGAAAAATACTTAAGTAGTTGTTTTTTTTTGGTAATGTTATTCGGTTTCTCCGTAAAGGGTGTTTTGCATACATTTTAGCGTTTTTGGTACGTAAAAAGTTAAAAAACACTCAAATGACACTTTTATTTTTATTTTTATTATACAATATATATATATTATTATTATTATTTTTTTTATATAGATTGCTTTACATGCTTTTTTAGCGTTTTAAGTGCCTAACGCTCTGAAAAAATAAATAAATAAAATAAATGACACTTTTCTGTTAATGTTTAGTTTCCCCAAATTTCTTTTGCAGGCATTTTCTAGTTTTAGTGGGTAATGCAAAATACATTAAAAATAAACGTTTTTGGCAATGTCCATATAGAGTGGTATTTATTCATATTAGCGTTTTTTTTTATCTAAGAATCTTGAAAACACTTCTAATACAAATATTTCATAATGTCCTTTTGTTTAATTATATAGGGTACTTTCAATAAATTTTGGCGTTTTTGGACTTAACATGCTCAAAACACTTAAAAATACTTGTTTTTGCTAATGTTATTGTGTTTCTCATTAAAAGGTGTTTAGGATATTTTTTCTTTTTTATTTTGGTGCGGAATTAACTCAAATATACTCGAAAGACGTTTTTTGTAACGTCGTTTTCTTTTTTTCTATACAGTATGCTTTCCATGCTTTTTAGCATTTTGATGCTTAACACGCTCATAAACAATCAAAAGACACCTTTCTGGAGAAGTCGTATAATTTCTCCATATAGTGTGCTTTACCTGCATTTTGGCATTTTGGCACCCAACAAAATAAAAGCTCATATTACAAGATTTTGGTAAAATTGTTCTCTTTTTCCATAAAGAATACTACTCATGCATTTTATACCTAAGCTCAAAAATTTTCATAATACACGTTTCTTGAAATATCTTTTTGTTTCCTAATTTAGGGTATTTTGCATGGATTTTGGCGTTTCTTTATGTAACAAACTCAAAAACAATAAAAATTCTTGTTTTTGGCAGTTATTCTTTTTCTCCTTTGCATAATTTTAGTGTTTTGTTACGTAAAAAGTAAAAAAAAAAAACACTCAAAAGACAAGTTTTTTTTTTTTTTGTAGTTTATACGTTTTACTGCTTTTGTAGCTAAGAAGATCTAAAGCACTCAAAATTCGTATGTCATAATGTTCTTTTCTTTCCCTGTATAGTGTACTTTCAATATATGTTGGTGCTTTTGAACGTAATAAGTTTAAAAACACGCAAAATACACGTTTTAGGAAAAGTTATTTTGTTTTTCTATAAAGTCTGTTTTGCATGCGTACGTAAATAGCTAGAAATAGAACATAAAAAAAAATAAATAAACACTCAGAAGACTCTTTATTGGTATTTTCTCTCTTTATATAGCGTGCTTTCCATCCTTTTCATTGTTTTGGTGCCTAACACTCCCATAAACACTCAAAAGATATGTTTCTGGAAATGTCGTATCGTTTGAAAATACACTCCAAAAGATAGTCAAAAGGCATGTTTCTGGATATGTGGTTTATTTTACTGTGTTTGTATGCATTTTGGCGTTTTTGTACCTAAAATTGTGAAAAAAAAAACACTAAAAATACACGGATTAGGCAATGTTAATCTGTTCCTCCATACAGAATGAGTCTTACCGTTTTGCTACCTAAGGTCAAGAGCACTCAATATGCATTTCTAGTAATGTTTTTTTCGTTACCGTATATATGGTATTTTCCATGCATTTTGGCATTTTTTTGTATGTAACAAGAATTAATACTCTCAAAATACTTCCTTTTGTTAATTTTATTCTTGCTCCATAAAGGGTGTTTTGCATACGTTTTTAGCGTTTGGTACGTAAGAAGCTCAAAAGCACTCAAAAGACACGTTTTTTTCGTATGTATCAAAACACTGAAAACCATGTAAAAAATCTCTCATTTAGAAACAACTTTACCCCCCCACAAATAAAAAATTATTTCGAGTATATTCTTTAGCTTGTTACGAAGAAAAATGCTTGGAAAGCTACTTATACGGGGAATCTTTTTATCGATTTCGTACCCCAAAAAAGTTAAAAACACCCATAATAAACATTTCTCGTAATGTCTTTCCTTTTCCTCATATAAGGTATTTTACAGTTTTCTTTTCGTTTTTTTACGTAAGAAACGTAACATAAAAGCAGTCAATATAGTTATTTTAGGTATTTTTATTCTGTTAATCATATTCTTCATGAAGGGCTTTTTTCTATGCATCAGCGTTTTAGTACGTAGCTACCTCAAAAAAAAAACACTGAAAACACATTTTTCTCTAAATTTTGTTTTCTATATGTTAAGTTGTTCAGGGATTTTGGCGTTTTGGTACCTAATTATTAGAAAGAAAAAAATAAATAGAAATACATGTTTTTGGTAATGCTGTTCTGTTCCTCTATATGATGTGCTATTAATGCGTTTTAGGATTTTGGTACCTAAGAGGCTAAAAAAAAAAAAAAAAATACACATCTCTCGTAATGTTCTTTCGTTACCTCATATATGGTCCTTTCCATCCATTTTAGCGTTTTCTTACGTAAAAAGTTCAACAACGATCAAAATACCTTTTTTTTTTTTGTAATGTTATTCTGTTTTATCATAAAAGGTCTTTTAAATACGATTTAGCGTTTCGGTAGGTAAGAAGCAGAAAACAATCAAAAGACACGTTTTTGGTAATGTTTTTTTTTTTTTTTTTTATCATATAGGGTGATATCCGTGCTTTTTAGCGTTTTCGTGCTTAACATGTATAAAAACACGAAAAAGATGTTTTCTGTAAGGTTTCGTTTCCCCGTATAAGTAACTTTCCAAGCATTTTTCTTCGTAACAAGCTAAAGAATATACTCGAAATACTTTTTTTTTTGGGGGGGTAAAGTTATGTTTCTAAATGAGGGATTTTTTACATAGTTTTCAGTGTTTTGGTACATATCCAGCGTAAGAACACGAAAAAAAGCAGTTTTTAGTATTATATTTTTTCTTTACCATATAAGGTGCTTTCCAGGCTTTTTTTTATCGTTTTGGTGCCTAGAACGTTCTCAAACACTGTAAAGACACGTTTCTGAAAATCTCGTATCCTTTCCAAATACAGGGTTTTTTTGCATGTATTTTAGGGTTTTCATATTTAACTGTGAAATATACTCAAAATGCACGTTTTTGGTCATGATGTGTTTCTCCATATAGAGTGCTATTAATGCGTTTCTTTGTTTAGGTACCTAAGTAGCTCAAAAACATCCTTAATACACGTTTCTCGTAATGTCTTTTTGTTTCTCCTTATACTTTGGATGCATTTTGGTTGCACGTAACAAGCACAGAAACACTCAATAATTGTTACTCCGTTTCTCCATAAACTGTTATTTGTATGTTTTTCTTTTTTTTTTTTAGCGTTTTGGCAAGTAGATTAAAACTCTCAAAAGACACGTTTTTTTTTATATGGTTGTCTTTGCAAGCATTTTGGTGTTTTGGAACCTGTTAATGGGAAAATACTCAAATTATGCGTTTTTTTCTTTTTTTATGTTGTTTATCGATATAAATTGCTATTCATGCGTTTTACCATTGTGGTAACTAAGAAGCTCAAAAGCTCCCATAATACACGTTTCTTATTTTCGTCTTCCCATATAGAGTGCTTTGCATGCATTTTGTCATTTTTGTACGTAACATTCAAAATATACGTTTTAGGAAAAGTTATGATGCTTCTCCATAATTTTTTTTGCATGTTTTTTAGTGTTTTGGTACTTAAGTAGGTTAGAATATTGTTTTTGTTATAATATTGTTTTATTTTCGCATATAGGGTTTTTTCCCTTTTTTTTTTTATCGTTTAGATGCCTAGCACGCTTGTAATAACTCAAAATACACGTTTCTGGATATTTCGTTTTCTTTCCTTATATAGGGTGTTTTGCATGCAGTTTAGCGTTTATGTATTTAACAATGTGAAATACACTCAAAATACACGTTTTTGGTATTGTTGATCTTTTTCTCTCTATAGAGAGCTATTCATCCATTATAGCGTTTTGGTACCTAAGATCAAAAACGTTTCTTGGTAATGTTATTCTGTTTCTCCATATATATAGTGCTATTCATACGTTTTATCGTGTTGGTACCTAAAAAGCTCAAAAAGACTTATAATACATGTTTCAACTAATGTCATTTCGTTTTCCCGTAGTGGGTCATTTCTATGAATTTCTTTTGTTTTCTACGTAACAAACTGAAAAGACCTCGAAAACTTGTTTTTTAAATATTTTTTTTTTTATAATCTGGTTTTCTATTAAGGGTGTTTTCCACTCTTTTTTTTTTTTTTTTTTGTTTTGTACGTAAGTAGCTCAAAAGCACTGAAAAGAAACAATTTTGAAAAAGATTTTGTTTTCTCATGAGGGATACTTTCCATGATTTTTACCATTTTGGTCTTTAGTACGCTTATTAACACTCAAAAGAGATTTTTTTTTTCAAATCTCGTTTCCTTACCCCATATAAGGTCTTTTCATGTATTTTGCCGTTTTCTTACCAAACAATGTGAAATACGCTCAAAATACACGTTTTTGGTAATGTTGTTCTCATTCTTCATATAGAGTTCTCGAGTTTTAGTACCTAACAAGCTTAAAAACTCTAACAAATGTTTTTTTTTTTTTGTAATGTCACTGTTTTTCACCTTAAATGATGTTTGCCATGCGTTTTAGCGTTTTAATATGTAAGTAGCTGAAAAACACTCAAAACACACGTTTCTAGTAATATTGATTTTTTTTTCCCCACAAAGGGTGCTTTTGATGCTTTTTAGCGTTTTGGTGTCTATTATGCTCATAAGCATTCAAAAAGAACGGTTCTGGGTTTTTTTTCTTTTTTTCATATAAGTTGCTTTTTGCGTTTGCGTTATAGCATCTAACAATATGAAACAATCTCAAAGTACATGTTTTTGGTAATGTTTCTTTTCTCCATATAGAGTGCTATTTGTATGTTTTAGCGTTTCGGTTTCTATGAAGCTCAAAAAACACTCATAATACATGTTTCTTGTAATGTTTTCTGGGTACTTTGCATGCATTTTGGCGTTTTTTTTTTTACTACGTACAAAGCTGAAAAACACTAAATAAACTTTTTTTTGTAATATTTTTTTTCTTTTTCCATATATGGTGCTTTTAATACTTTTTAGCGTTTTGGTGTCTAACACGTTGTTGGTACACTAATAATACGTTTGTTTGTTTTTGGTAATGTTACTGTATTTTCTCCATAAAGGGTGTTTTACAAAAGTTTTAGCGTTTTTGGTAGGTAAGAAATTAAAAAAATACTGAAAAAAACTTTTTTCGTAATGATTTTTATTCCCGTATGCTTTGATTTCCATGTTTTTTAGTGTTTCGTCGTCTACCACGTTGCAAAACACTCAAAAGACTCGTTTCTGGTAAAGTCGTTTCCTTTACTCATATAGGAGGCTTTACATGCATTTTCCTGTTTTGATATATGATAATATGAATAACATTCAAAATACACGTTTTTTTTTTTTTTAATGTTTTCTCGATATAAATTGCTATTAAAAGGTTTGGCATATTGGTACCTAAGAATCTCAAAAACTCTCATAATACACGTTTCTCGTGATGCCTTTCCATTTCCTCATATAGGGTAATCCCCACTCATTTTGGCGTTTCTATAATACTCAAAATACAGGTTATAGTTGAAGTTATACTGTTCCTCCTTATTATTTTTTTTTTTGCATGCGTTTTAAAATCACAAAAAAAGAGACTTTTTTTTGGTAATAGTTTTGTTTTCTCAAAGAGAGTGCTCTCCATGATTTTTATCGTTTGTTGCCTATCTCGCTCTCAAACACATAAAAGACACGCTTGTTGTCATATTTTTTTATTTCCGCATATAGGAGGCTTTACAAGCATTTTTGGCGTTTTGATACGTAACAATATGAATTACACTAAAAAATAAAATAAAATAAAAATTTTTGATGTTATTCTTTTTGTCGCTATAGACACCTATTCATGTGTTTTAGCATTTTGGTACTTAAGAAGCTAAAAAAAAAAAAGAAGCACTCATTATGCACATTTCTCATAATGTCCCTTTCTTTCGCTAGATAAGGTGGTTAGCCACTAAAACTCTATGATGCATGGAAAGAACTCTGTGTTATAATACAAAAATACATTACAAAAACCGTGTCTTTTGAGTGTTTTTTGAGCTTTTTATGTATCAAAACGCTAAAAGGTATGCAAGACCTACTTTCTGAAAAAAAAAAGAATAACATTACCAAAAATATGTATTTTGACTATTTTTGCGCTTGTTAAGTACAGAAACGGGAAAAATGCATGCAAAGTATCTTACTTGGTGAAACAAAACGATAGAAACAGAAAACTTGTATTATAAGTGTTTTTTGATATTCTTAGATAACAAAAAAACTAAAACGCGTGAATACCACTCTATAAGTAGAAATTGAACATTACCAAAAACAATTTTTTTTTTTTTTTTTTTTTTTTTAGAATTTTAAACATCAAAACGAGAAAATACATAGAAAGCAGCTTATATTCGAATACGGAATATCTTTTCAGTGGTGTTTTCAGCTTCTTAGTTACCAAAAACGCTAAATAAAAGTATCTTCAAAACACCGATTATATATAATGAGTGTTTTTTTTTTACTTAATATTTGAACTTAGGTACCAAAACAAAAAAAAAAAAAAAAACGATTAAAAAGCACTCAATATGGAGAAACAGAGCAGCATTACCAAATACGTATGTTTTATGTTTTTCACCTTGTTCAGTATAAACACGACAAAATGCTTACAAACAATGTGATTTAAAGAAAAGAATAGTTATCAAAAACGGGTACTGTGAGTGTCTTTGAGCTCATTATGTAGTAAAACACCAAAATGCATGCAAACCATATTATATGAAGAAACGAAAGGACATTATGAGAAACGTGCATAATGAGTGTTTTTGAGCTTCTTAGGTGCCAAAACGTTAAAACACATGAATACCTCTCCATATCGAGAAACAGAATATTACTAAAAATGTTCTTTTTTTTTTTTCTTGTGTGTGTATATTTCACATTTATAGGTACCAAAACGCCTAAATGCTTGTAAAGCCATCTATATAGGGAAACAAAAAGACATTACCAAAAAACGTACCTTTTATGTTTTTTACGAGCCAGCTTGGCACCAAAATGATAAAAAAAAAAAAAAAAATGGAAAGCACCCTCTTTGGGAAAACAAAACAGTATTAGCAAAAGCGTCTCTTTTTAGTATTTTTGATCTATTTATGTACCAGAAGGCTAAAATGTAACGCAAAAAAACTTTAATGGAGAAAGAGTATAACTTTACTAAAAACGTGTATTTTGAGTATTTTTGAGCTAGTTACCTATATAAACACCAAAATTAATACAAATCCTATATGGGTAAAGAAAAAGACATCACGAGAAACGAGTATTAAGATTGTTTTTGAACTTCTTAGGTGCCAAAACGCTAAAACTTATAAATAGCATTCCAGATCGAGAAACAACACATTAACGAAAAAGTGTATTATGTGTGTTTTTGCACATTATTAGATATCAAAACACCAAAATGCATGCAAGGCTCCCCTAAACATGGAAAATAAATGACATTATTAGAAACATGTCTTTTGAGTGTTTTACAGAGTGGTAGGCATAAAAAAACGCTAAAAAAAAAAACTTGGAAATCGCTGTAAATGGAAATACAAAACATTGTGAAAAAGTGTCTTTAGAGTGTTTTGAGCTTATTTCTTACCAAAACCCTAAAACGCAAGTAAAACACCCTTTATGGAGAAAATAACTACCAAAAAAATAAAAAATAAATAAATAAATAAGTGTTTTTGTACTTGTTACGTACAAAAACGACAAAATGCATGTAAAGTGTCATACATGAGGAAACGAGAAAGTATTACAAGAAACATTTGTCATGGATGTTCTTTTTTTGTTTGTTTCTTATGATCCAAAACGCTAAAACGAATGAATAGCACTCTAAATGGATATAAAAAAAACATCACCATCAACGTTTATTTTGAGAATTTTTCACATTGTTAGATGAGATAACGCCAAAATGCATGGAAAGCACCCTATATGGAACAAAAAAATACGTTTCCAAAAAACGTTAATTTTGGGTGTTTATGTGCTTGTTAGGCACCGAAAAAACTAGAAAAAAAAAATGTAAAGTACCTTATATGGAAAAAGAAAAGAACATTGCTAAAAACATGTCTTTTGAGTGTTTTTGAGCTAATTACGTACAAAAACGCTAAAACGCAATCAAAACATCCTTTACCGAGAAACAATTACCAAAAAACAAGCATTTTGAATGCCTTTGAGCTTTTTATGTACTAAAACTCGAAAACTATATATAAAGAATCAGAACACCATTACCAAAAAAGGGTGTTTTGAGTGCATTTCACATTGTTAGATAGCAAACCGCCATAGTGCTTGCAAATCACCCTATATGGGGTTAAGAAACGACTTTTCTAAAAGACTTCTCTTTTGAGTGTTTATGAACGAGGTAGGCACCAAAACACTAAAAAAAGATGGAAAGCACCCTACTTGAGAAAAGAAAAACATCACTATCAAAATTGTCTCTTTTCAGCGCTTTTCAGCTATTTACGTACAAAAAAAAAAAAAAAAAACGTATGTAAAACACCCTGAATAGAAGAAACAGATTATAACCAAAAACAAGATTTCGAGGGTTTTTGGGCTTCTTACGTAGAAAGATGCATGGAAATAACAAGCTATGAGGAAAGGAAAAGACACTAGTCGAAACATGTGTTATGAATGTTTTTGAGCATGAATAGCATTATATATTGAGAAACAGAATAACTGCGAAAAACGTGTACTTTGACTTTTTTTTTTACATAGGTACCAAAACGCCAAAATATCATGCAAATTTTCCTATATTGGGGCACGAACCGACATTACCAGAAACGTGTGTTTTCAGTGTTGTTGAGCGTGTTAGCACCACAACGCTTAAAAACATACAAATCACTCTATATGGAAATGGAAAACAACATTACGGAGAGCGTGATTTTAAAAAAAGTTTTCATCTTCTTACGTTTCAAAACGCTAAAACGCATGCAAAACACCCTCAATGAAGAAAAAATAACATTATCAAATATAAATATTTCGATTGTTTTGAGGTTGTTACGTACAAAAACGCCAGAATGCATGTAAACTATTTGGCGAAGGCTTTAAGAGAAATTTGTATAATGACTATTTATGAGGTTCTTAGGTACAAAAATGCTTTAACGCATATGGAGAAGAGGAATAACATATACAAACTCTTGTATTTTGAGATGTTTAACATTGTTAGGTAACAAAATGTCAAAATGCATGTATGGGGAAAGAAAACGAGATTTCAAGAAACGTTTTGTTTGTTTATGAGCGTCCTTGGAACTAAGACGATATATAGGGTGGAAAGCACTTTTTTATGAGAAGAGACCCTCTCTCTTTCAGTGTTTTTGAGCTATTTAAGTGCCAAATCGCTGAAACGCTTGCAAAATGCCCTTTATGGAGAAAAAGTATAATTTTACCGAAAGCGTATTTTCATTTTTTTTTCAGCTAGTTACGCAGAAAAGAAACGTATATTATGAGAGTTTCTTTGGTACCAAAACGTTAAAACGCCTGAATAACACTCTATATGGAGAAACAAAATAACATTACCAAATGCGTTTTTGATTCTTAGTTACCAAACCCTAAAAGGCATAAATAGCGCTCTGTATAGAGAAATAGAACATTATCAAAAACATGTATTTTGAGTGTATTTCACATTGTTAGGTACCAAAAACGATAAAATGCATGCAAACCACCCTATATGTGGAAAGGAAAGGAAATGTCCTAAAACGTGTATTTTGACTTTTTATGAGCGTGCTAGGCATGTAAATGAAAAAAAACAAAAACATGGAAAACACTCTATATGGGGAAAAAAAAATTGTTTCCAAAAACGTCTCTTTTCAGTGTTTCTAACCTTCTTATGTACCAAAACGCTGAAAAAAACATGAAAAAAAACACCCTTTATGGAGAAACTTTATAACTTTACCAAAAGAGTGTATTTTGAATGTGTTTGAGCTTGTTACGCAGAAAATGAGAAAATGAATGCAAACCACACTCTATGGGGAAACGAAAAGACATTACAAAAAACGTGTATTATAAGAGTTTTTAAACTTCTTAGGTACCAAAATGCTAAAACACATGAATAGCATTGAGAAATATTTCTCTACATTGAGAAATATAACAACATTACCAGAACTTGCTTTTTGAGTTTTTTTTTTTTCATTATTAGGTACCAAAATGCTTGGAAAGCCCACCATATGATGAAAAACTAAAAGGCATACAAAAACACCCTTTATAGAGAAAGAGAGTAACATTACCAAAAATTATTTTCAGTGTTTTTGAGCTTGTTATGTACAAAAATGCCTAAATGCATGCAAGGTACGCTATATGGAAAAAACGACAAGACATTACGAAAAACGCTTATCATGAGCTAGTTACGTACCAAAGCAATTAAATGTATCAATAGCACTCTATTTGGAGAAACACAATATCATGACCAAAAACGTGTATTTCACAGTTAGGTATCAAAACGCCAAAATGCATGCAAAGTACTCTATATGGGTAAAGGAAACGACATTTTGATAAACGTGTCTTTGCAGTGTTTATGAGCGTTGTAGACACCAAAACGATGAAAAAAAAAAAAACAGAGAAACACCGTATATGGTAAAAGAAAACAGTATTACCAAAAACATCTCTTTCCATCGTTAGCTTAAAAGCTAATTATGCACCAAAACGCTGACAAGCATGTAAAGACCCTTTACTAAGAACCAGTATAACTTTACCAAAAAACAAGTATATTGATTGTTTTTTCTTACTTGTTACGTAGAAAAATTAATGGAAAATCAGTTTTATAGAGACGAAACGACAGTTCAAGGATCGAATTTTTTTCGTGTTTTTGTGCATACTTGGCACCAAACGCTAAAAAAAAAAAAAACATTGAAATCATCTATATGAGAATAAAAACCAACATTACCAAAAATGTGTCTTTTGCCTGTTTTTCAGTTTCTTACCTACCAAAACGCTTAAATGCATTTAAAAGGACTCTTTTTTTTTTTCGAGAAAGAATAACATTACCAAAAACATGTATTTTGTGTGTATTTTAATTTATGTACAAAAATACCAAAATTGATGCAAAGGAAGATATGGGAAAACGAAATTACATTACAAGAGATGTGTATTTTGAGCTTCATAGATTCTTAAATGTTCGAACGAATGAATAGCACGCTATATCGAGAAACAGACATCATTACCAAAAACATGTATTTGGGTGTTTTTTTCCAATTATTATGTACCAAAACGTAAAAATCCATGAAAAAACCCACCATATGGAAAAGAAAACGTGTCTTTTGAGTGTTTTTTTAGGTACTTACGTACCAATACACTAAAATGTATTCAATAACACACTTTTATGGAGAAACAGAACAACATTATCTAAAAGAACTAATTTAAGTGTTTTTTTTACCTTTTTACGTACAAAAGAAAAAAGGCAAAAATGCATTCGAAACGAAAAGACATTACAAAAAAACTATATTATGGGCGTTTTTAATCTTTTTAGGTATCAAATCGATCAAAGGCGTCAATAACAATTTATATGGAGAAACATGAAAACCTTTTTTTTTTCATTTCACAAACATAATCATTGGAAAAACACCCAAATATGCAGGCAAAGCACTCTATATGAGGAAAGGAAACGAAATTTACAGAAACATGTCTTATGAGTGTTTATGAGCGATATAGGCACCAAAACGATTAAAACATGGAAAGCAGCGTATATATGAAAAGTAAACAATATTACCAAAAACGTCTCTTTTCATTGTTTTGAGTTACTTATGTACCAAAATGCTGAGAAAAATGCAAAAATCCCTTAATGGGGAAATAGTATATCTTTACGAAAAAAAAAACGTGTATTTCCAGTGTTTTCAGATTGTTATGTAGAGAAATCTATAAAATGCATACAAAGTACTATACATAAGAAAACTAAAAGACATTATGAAGAATATGTATTATGAAAGTTTTTCAGCTAAAAGAAAAAAAAACTAAAACGAATAAGTATCACTGGATATGGAGAAACAGAATGAAATAAACGAAACTGTATATTTTGAGTGTTTTCACATTATTAGGTACCATGATCATAAAGAGTCTTTTTAGTGTTTTTGACCTATATGGGTATAAAAACGTTTAAAAAGCATGGAAAATACCTTTTATGGGGAATGAGAAAAAAAATAGCAAAATTAAGTATTTTGACTGTTTTTGTCTATGATATTGACATTTTTTTTTTTAATGTTGTTTTCTTTTTCCATATATGGTGCTTTTAATGCTTTTTAGCGTTTTGGTGTGTAACACGTTGTTGGTTAACTAATAATACGTTTTTTTGTTTTTAGTAATGTTACTGTACTTTCTCCGTAAAGAGTGTTTTACAAAAGTTTTTATCGTTTTGGTAGGTAATAAATTCAAAAATACTGTAAAGAATATATATTTTTTTAATGATTTATATTCCTGTGTGCGGCGATTTCCATGTTTTTTTAGTGTTTCGTCTTCTACCACGTTGTAAAACACTCAGAAGACTCGTTTCTGGTAATGTCGTTTACTTTACCCATATAGGAGGCTTTACATGCATTTTGGTGTTTTGATATATGATAATATGAATAACATTAAAAATACACTTTTTTTTTTATGTTTTGTTTCTCGATATAAAATGCTATTAAAAGGTTAAGCATTTTGGCACCTAAGAATCTCAAAAACTCTCGTAATACACGTTTCTCGTGATGCCTTTGCGTTTCCTCATATAGGGTAATCTGCATTCATTTTGCGTTTCTATAATACTCAAAATACACGTTTTAGGTGAAGTTATACTGTTCCTCCATAAAGTTTTTTTTTTTTCTGCATGCGTTTTAAAATCACACAAAAAAAGACTTTTTTGGGTAACATTGTTTTGTTTTCTCAAAGAGTGTGCTCTCCATGATTATTTGTCGTTTGTTGCCTATCTCGCTCTTAAACACACAAAAGTCACGTTTGTGGTCAAGTCTTTTAATTTCCGCATAAAATTTTCAGCCAAAATGCTTTACAAGCATTTTGGCGTTTTGATACCTAACAATATGAATTACACAAAAAAATAAAATAATAAAAAAGGTTTTTGATGTTATTCTTTTTGTCTATATAGACACCTATTCATGCGTTTTAGCATTTTGGTACTTAAGAAGCTAAAAAAAAAAACACTCATTATACACGTTTCTCATAATGTCCCTTCCTTTGGCTAGATAAGGTGGTTAGACATTAAAACACTATGATGCATGTAAAGAACTCTGTATTGCAGTACAAAAACAAATTAAAAAACCGTGTCTTTTGAGTGTTTTTGAGGTTTTTATGTATCAAAATGCTAACTGGTATGCAAGACCTCCTTTCTGGAGAAAAAGAATAACATTACCAAAAATGTGTATTTTGACTATTTTTGCGCTCGTTAAGTACAGAAACGGGAAAAATACATGCAAAGTACCTTACATGGTGAAACAAAACGATATAAACAGAAAACCTGTATTATAAGTGTTTTTGATATTCTCAGGTAACAAAAAGCTAAAACGCGTGAATACCAATCTATAAGTAGAAATTGAACAACATTACCAAAAACGTGTGTTTTAAGTATTTTTCACAATGTTAGGTACCAAAGCACCAAAATGCATAGCAAGCAAAGGGGAAACGAAATAACATTAACAGAAAGGTGTCTTTTCAGTGTTTTTTTTTTTTTCAGCGTTTTAGACATCAAAACAGCTCATATTCGAATACATAATGTCTTTTCAGTGGTGTTTTTCAGCTTCTTAGGTATCAAAACGCTAAAAAAAAAAAAAATCTTCAAAATACCGATTATTTATGTGTTTTTAACTTAATATTTGAACTTGATATTTGGTATCAAATAAAAAAAAAAAAAAAAAAAAACGACTGAAAAGCACTTAATATGGAGAAACAGAACATTACCAAAAAAGGCGTTTTATGGCTTTCACCTTATTCGGTACAAACACGACAAAATGCATACAAACAATGTGATTTAAGGAAAAGAACAGTTATAAAAAACGTGTATTGTCAGTTTCTTTGAGCTCATTAGGTACTAAAACACGTTATGGAAAACGTGCATAATGAGTGTTTTTGAGCTTAGATACCAAAACGTTAAAAACACATGAATAGCTCTCCATATCGAGAAACAGAACATTACTAAAAATGTTCTTTTTTTATCTTGTGTGTGAATATTTCACATTGATAGGTACCACAACGCCTAAATGGGGAAACAAAAAGACATTACCAAAAACGTATCTTTTGTGTACTTATGAGCCAACTTGGCACCAAAATGATGAAAAAAAAAAAAACATGGAAAGCACACTCTTTGGGAAAACAAAACAGTATTAACAAAACCGTCTCTTTTTAGTATTTTTTAATCTATTTATGTAGCAGAAGGCTAAAATATAATGCAAAAAAACCTTAATGGAGAAATAGTATAACTTTACTAGAAACGTGTATTTTGAGTATTTTTGAGCTAAACACCAAAATAAATTCAAATTACCCTATATTGATAAACAAAAAGACGTGACGAGAAACGAGTATTAAGATTGTTTTTGAACTTCTTAGGTGCCAAAACGCTAAAACTTATAAATAGCAGTCCAGATCGAAAAACAAATCAACATTAACGAAAAAGTGTATTATATGTGTTTTTGCACATTATTAGGTATCAAAACACCAAAATGCATGCAAAGCCCCCTAAACAGGGAAAAGAAATGACATTATTAGAAACATGTCTTTTGAGTGTTTTACAGAATAGTAGGCATCAAAACGCTAAAAAAAAAAAAAAAAAATTGGAAATCGCTGTAAATGGGAATACAAAACATTATGAAAAAGTGTCTTTTGAGTATTTTTGAACTTATTTCTTACCAAAACTCTAAAACGCAAGCACAACACCCTTTATGGAGAAAAATAACTACCAAAAATAACAAATAAAAAATTAAATGTTTTTGTACTTGTTACGTACAAAAGCAACGACATGCATGTAAAGTACCATACATGGGGAAACGAGAAAATATTACAAGAAACACTTATTATGTTTTCTTTTTTTTTTTTTTTTATTTCTTAGGAACCAAAACGCTAAAACGAATGAATAGCACTCTAAATGGATATAAAAAGAAAACATTACCAACAACGTCTATTTTGAGAATTTTTCACATTGTTAGATGAGATAACGCCAAAATACATGGAAAGCACCCTATATATATACAAAAAAAAAAAAAAAAATACGTTTCCAAAAACGTTTCTTGTGGGGTGTTTATGTGCCTGTTAGGCACCGAAACGATAGAAAAAAATATATAAAGTACCCTATATGGGAAAAGAAAAGAACATTACAAAAAAAATGTCTTTTGAGTGTTTTTGAGCTAATTACTACAAACACACTAAAACGCAAGCAAGACACCCTGTACTGGAAACAATTACCAAAAAAACAATCATTTTGAGTGTTTTTGAGCTTTTTAGGTACTAAAACTCGAAAACTATATATGAGGGATCAGAGCAACATTACGCTTTTGAGCTATTTACGTACAAAAAAAAAAAAAAAACGTATGTAAAAGAAACACCCTTAATAGATGAAACAAATTATAACCAAAAAAAAAAAAAGGTTTCGAGGGTTTTTGGGCTTCTTACATAGAAAGATGCATGGAAATTATAAGCTATGAGGAAAGGAAAAGACACTACTCGAAACATGTATTATGAATTTTTTTTTTTTCAGCTTCTTAGGTACAAAAACGGTAAGGCGCATGAATAGCATTATATATTGAAAAACAATAACTGCGAAAAACGATTATTTTGACTTTTTTTTTTTACATAGGTACCAAGACGCCTAAAAAATCATGCAAATTTTCATATACGGGGACACGAACTGACATTACCCTTATCGTGTGTTTTCAGTGTTTTTGAGCATGTTTCCAGCACAACGCTTAAAAGTATGCAAATCACTCTATATGGAAATAGAAAACAACATTATGGAGAGCATGACTTTTAAACGTTTTTCACCTTCTTACATTTCAAAACGCTGAATCGCATGCAAAATACCCTCAGTGAAGAAACAAAATAACATTAAAAATAAGTATTTCGATTGCTTTGAGGTTGTTACGTACAAAAACGCCAAAATGCATGTAAACTACCATCTCTGGCGAAGGGAAAGGATAAGGAGAAATTTGTATTTTTACTATTTATAAGGTTCTTAGGTACTAAAACGCTTAAACGCATGGACGATATTATATATGGAGAAAAGGAATAACATATACAAACACTTGTATTTTGAGTGTTTAACATTATTAGGTAACAAAATGTCAAAATGCATGTCAGGCACCCAATATGGGGAAGGAAAACGAGATTTCAAGAAACGTTTTGTTTGAGTGTTTATGAGAGTCTTAGGCACTAAAAGGATATATAGGGTGGAAAGCACCCTTTACGGGAAGGGACCCTTTATGGGGTCTCTTTCAGTGTTTTTGAGGTACTTAAGCGCCAAATCGCTGAAACGTTTGCAAAAAGCCCTTAATGGAGAAAAAGTATAATTTTACCGAAAACGTATTTTCATTTTTTTTTTTTATCAGCTAAGTACGCAGCTAAGTACGCTAAAACACATGAAAATCACTCTACATTGAGAAACAGAACAACATTACCTGAACGAGCTTTTTGAGTGTTTTTTTTTTTCCATTATAGATTCCAAAACGCCAAAATGCTTGGAAAGCCCACCATATGATGAAAAGCTAAAATGTAGGCAAAAACACCCTTTATGGAGAAACAGAGGAATATTACCAGAAAAAAAAAAAACTATTTTCAGTGTTTTTGAGCTTGTTACGTACAAAAATGCCAAAATGCATCCAAGGTACCCTATTTGGGAAAACAAGACATTACGAAAAATGTGTATCATGGGTGTTTTTTGAGCTAATTACGTACCAAAGCAATAAAATGTATCAATAGTGAAATACATTTTAAGTGATTTTTTTTTTTTTTTTTTTTTTTAGATTTTAGATTTTTTGATTTTAAGTAAAATACACTTAAAATCAATTTTAAGTGTATTTCACAGTTAGGTATCAAAACACCAAAATCCATGCAAAGCACTCTATATGGGTAAAGGAAACGACATTTCGATAAGCGTGTCTTTAGAGTGTTTATGAGCGTTGTAGACACCAAAACGATAAAAAGCATAGAAGCATTATTATTGTTTTGTTTTTCATTATATAGTGCTCTTAACGTGTTATTGCGTTTTGAAACCTTAGAAGCTCAGAAACACTCATTCTACACGTTTCTGCAACATTTCCGTGCATTTTGGCGTTTTGTTACATAACAAAGTGAAAAACAGTAAAAATAAACGCTTCTAGTAATGTTCTGTTTCTCCATATAGAGTGCTGTTCACGCGTTTAAGATTTTTAGTATGTAAAAAATCTGAAAAACACTTCTGAAAAAAAAAAAAAAACACGTTTCTTGTAATGTCCTTTCCTTTCCCAATATAGGGTGCTTTACACCCTATATTTTAGTAAGGTTATTTTGTGTCTCCATATAATGTGCTATTCACGCGTTTCAGCGTTTTGGTGTTTAAGAAGCTCATGAACACTTAAAATACATGTTTCTTGTAATGTCTTCATTTCTGAAATAGGGTACTTTCCATGACATTTGACATTTTTGTACGTAAGAAAGTCAAAATATTGAAAATACACGCTTTTGGTATTATTATTTTGTTTCTCCGTGAACGGTATTTTGCGTACCTTTTAGCGTTTCGGTACGTAATATGTTCTGAAAAAGAAAACACTCAAAAGATGCATTTTGTATTCCAATTTAGGATGCTTTATTTTAGCGTTTTCGTGCCTAAAACTCAAAAGCACTGAAAAGACATCTATATGGTAATGTCGTTTCGTTTCCCCATATGAAGTTCTTTACATACATTTTAGCGTTTGGTACCTAACATTGTGAAAAATAAACAAAACACGTTTTATTAATGTTATTCAGTTTCCGCATATGGAGTACCATTCACGCGATTTAGAATTTTGTTACCTATGAAGCTCAAAAACAGTTACAATACACGTTGATAAAGATTTGTTTCACGATATGAGGTACTTTGAATACATTTTCCCGTTTCTGTGGATAACAAGCTTAAAAACACTCAAAATATACATTTTTTGTAATGTTATTCTGTTTCTCCACTAAGAATGTTTTCCATGCATTTTAGCGTTTAGGTACATAAAGATCAAAAACACTGCAAAGACACGCTTTTTGTAATGTGTTATTGTCTTCCAATATAGAGTGCTTTCCATGCATTTTATTGTTTTGGTGCTTAAAAGGTTGAAAAAAGTCAAAAGATATTTTTCTAACAATGTCGTTTCTTTTCCTCATATCGAGTGTTTCATATGCATTTTGGAGCTTTGGTACCTAAGATTGTGAAAAAAAGGTTGTTTTATTCCTCCATATAGCGAGGTATTGACGCATTTTAGAGATTTGGTACTTAAGAAGCTCAAATACACGCTTCTCGTAATATCTTTTCGTTTCCCTATATAGGGTGCTTTCCATGCATTTGGGCTTTCTGGTACGTAACATTGTAAAAACTCTCAAAATAGACATCTTTAGGAATGTTGTTCTGTTTCTCCATGTAAAGTGCTCTTGAAGCGTTTTGTACTCGTACCTAAGAAGTTCAGGACCACTTGTAATATTGTAATCTCGTTGTAATATCGTTTCGTACGTAAAAACCAGAAAACATTGAAAAAAAAAACCACATTTTTGGTAATGTTATTCTGTTTTTCTTTAGAGACACTGAAAACACGTTTTTTTTTTTTTTGGTTATTTCCATACTTTTTTTAGCGTTTTATTGTCTAAAACGATGAAAAAAAAAGAAAACACTAAAAAGGCAAGTTATGGTTTCTTTCCATTTTAGACAGGTTTATGGATGGGGATAATAGATGGAAATAGGTAGGTATATTTAATACAGGGACTGCCACGTGTAAGGTTGGTCGCTTCTTGCATCTTCCCTTATTTATTATGTTTTTATGCATGCATTTTGGCGTTTTGTGAAGAAAGGCAAAAAAAAAAAAAAAAAATTTTTATAATGTTCTTTTTATGCATATAGAGTATTATTCACGCATTTTAACGGTTTCTTACCATTGGTGAATAGCACCCATGAAAAACGTTTCTGGTAATTAAGTTTTGTTCTACCATATCGGGTATTTTCAATTCATTTTCCAATTTTTGTACCTAACAAGTTCAAAATTTCTCAAAATACAATTTTTTGTTAATGTTATTGTTTTTGTCCATATAAGATGTTTCGCATGCTTTTAACGTTTTGATAACTAAGAAGCTCATAAAAACTCAAAATACGCGGTTTTCATAATGCTATGTTTTTTTTTTTTTTTTTTTCCATCTTATGTTATTCAGGCATTTTTGCTTTTTTTTTTTTTGTATTGGTACCAAAAGTAGCTGAAAAATTATGAAAAGTTTCTAGAAGTATTTATTTCACGATTTTTTTTTTTTAGCGTTTTCCTACTTAATACGCTCAAAAGCACATTCGTTTTTTATTGTGACGTTTGTTTCCCAATATAGAGTACTTTTCGGGTATTTTTACGTTTTGGTACCTAACGAGCAAAAAAAAAAAAAAAAAAACACTCAAAATACTCGTTTTTAGTAATAATTTTCTGTTTCTCCATATAGAATGCTATTAACACATTTTTGCTTTTTAGTACCTAAGAAGCTCAAGAATACTTATACACAATTTTCATAATGTCTTTTCTTTTTTTCGTATAGAGTGGCTTACATGCATATTCGAGTTTTGATATCTAACGACCTTAAACACTCTTGAAATATACGTTTTTTATAACGTTGTTCTCTTTCTTCAAATGACGTGCTTTGCATGTATTTTGGTTTTTTAGTATCTTATAAGGAGAAAAGCACTTAAAACGCACGTTTTTGGTGTTATTGTTCTTTTTTTCAAGTAAAGTGCTGTTGACTTGTTTTAGCATTTTCCTACCTGAGAAACTCAAAAACAATCATTATACACGTTTCTGGTAAAATTGTTTTGTTTCCCATTATAGGTTACTTTACATGCATTTTGGCGTTTTATACGTAAGAAGTTCAAAATATTCAAAATTCAAGACTTTGGTAATGTTATTTTGTTCATGAAGGGTATTTTGCATGCATTTGAGCATCCTGCTATGAAAGAAGCTTGAAAAGACACACACAAAAAAAAAAACACGATTTTGTTAATGTTCATTTGATTTCCCGAATAGGTTGCACACTTTTCCGGTAATGCCATTTCATTTCCCCACATAGAGTGCTTTCCATGCATTTTGTCGTTTTGGTACCTAATAAAAATAAAAAGTGATAATACACTTTTTTCGTAATGTTTCTCCATATTGAATGCTATTCATACGTTTTAGTATTTCGGTGCCTAAGAATCTTAAAAACACTCACTTTCTGATATCGTTTTGTTTCATCATATAGGGTAGTTTCCAAGCATTTTGACGTTTTGGTACCTAACACTGTGAAAACATCCAAAAATACGTGTTTTTGGGTAAGTTGTTTTGTTTTTCTATATATAGTGCTATTTATGTGTTTTAGCGTTTTCATAAGTAAGAAGCTCAAAAAACACTCAAATACACGTCTACCGTAATGTCTTTTGATTTCCCCATATAGTGTACTTTGCATGCATTTTTGTGTTTTTATACGTAACAAGTTCAAGAAAAAACAAATTACTTATTTTTGGTTATGTTATTTTGTTTACCATGAAGGTGTTTTGCATGCGTTTTGACGTTCTGATACATAAGTAGCTCAGAAGCACTTTTTTTACACGTTTTTTTACAAAGTTGTTTTGTTTCCCTATATAGGGTGCTTTCCATGCTTTTTAGAGTTTTGGAGCCTAACACGCACGCACTCAAAAGAGGCGTTTCTGAAAAGGGCATTTCTTTTACAGATATAGGTTGCTTTACATGCATTTTGGCATAATGCTACCTTCCAATGTGAAAAACACTGAAATTACATTTTTTTTCGTAATATTGTTTTGTTTCTTGAAATAGAGTAATATTAACGGATTTTCGAGTTTTGGTACCATAAAAGCTCAAAAACATTTATAATACCTACATGTTTCTGGTAATGGATTTTCGTTTCCCTATATAGAGTAATTTACATGCTTTTTTTCCGTTCTTCTACGTAACAACCTCAAAAACACTCGAAAATAGTAATTTTACTCTTTTTTTTTTTCCATAAAGTGTGTTTTACATGCCCTATATCGTTTTGTTACATAAGTTCAACAGCACTGAAAATACACGTTTTTCGTAATTTTATCTTGTATTTCCATATATCGTTTAGCTGCCTAACAGAGTAAAAAACAATAAAAAGACGTGTTTCTGGTAATGTTGTATTGTTTAACAACATAGGAGACTTTTCATGCAATTTTTTTGCGTTTTGGTGCCTAAAAATATGAAAAACAAAAAATACACATTTTGATTATGCCGTTTTGTTTTTACTTATAGTTATAGTTATTTATTTATGCGTTTTAGACTTTTGGTACATAAGAAGCTTAAAACAATCATTATACACGTTTCTCGTAATGTGTTTTCGTTGCACCATCTAGGGTACTTTTTATGCATTTTGGCGTTTATCTTCGTAATAATCTCAAAAAGACTCGAAATACTTGTTTTTTGTCAAATTATTGTTTTTTTTTTTTTCCATAAAGAGTGTTTTACATGAGTTTTAGTTTTTTGGTACAAAAGACGTTCAAAAACACTTAACAGAATGTTTCTGATCTGTTCAGTTCTGATTTCTGGAAATCTCGTTTCTTATGATGCGTTGCATGCATTTTTGGCATTTGCATATCTAACAACGTGAAATACGCTTAATATTTAGTAATTTATTTATTTTTTTTCATATAGAGTGCTATTCATCCTTGTTCATGTTTTAATACATAAGGAAATCAAAAACGCTCAAAATACACGTTTCTCGCAAAGACTTTTCGTTTCCTCACATAAGAGTACGTTTTTGTAAGTTTTTGTACGTAGCAAGCTGAAAACATTCAAAATACTTTTATTTGATAATGTCATTGCGTCACTCCATATAGCGTGTTTTCCACGCGTTTTAGCGTTTTCGTATGTAAGTAGTTGAAAACACTCGTCACTTTTTTGGTATTTTTCCCTGTAGAGACTGCTTTTTCTTCATAAACACTCATAAGAAACTATTCTTGAAATCTAATTTTCTTTCCTTATTGAGGATGCTTTGTATGCTTTTTGTTACCTAACAATATGAAATACACTAAAAATACACGTTTCTTTTAATGGTCTGTTTTTTTTTGTTTTTTTTTTTAATATAGAGTGCTATTCATGGCTTTTAGTGTTTTGTTACCTAAGAAACTGAAAAAAACACTCATGCGAGAAACATGTTTTTCGTAAAGTCTTTTCACGTTTTCATATAGGGTACTTTCCATTAATTTTGACGTTTTCTTTAACGTAATAAGCACAAAAACTATATATATATATATATATATATATATATATATATATATATATATATATATATATATATATATATATATATATATATATATATATATATATATATATATATATATATATATATATATATATTTTTTTTTTTTAATAATACTATTCTGTTTCTCCATAAAGTGTGTTTTGCAGGCTTTTTTAGCATTTTGGTACTTACGAAGATCAGAAAGACTGAAAAGACACATTTTTTTGTATCTTTGTATTTGTATTTTTTCTTATGGTTTGTATCGCCATATAGAGTAAATTTCAAGCTTTTTAGGGCTTTTTGTGCCTAAGACTCTCAAAAACACTCAAAAGACACGTTTCTCTTAATGTCGCTTCGTTTTCCCATATAAAGGCTTTGCATGCATTTTGTCGTTTGGTACCTAATAATGGGAAAAAACACTTGAAATACATGTTTTTTTTTTTTTTTTTAGGGGGGAATGTTCTGTTTTTTTTTTTTTTCATATAGATAATTATTTATGCATTCCAGCGTTTTCATACCTAATTAGCTCAAACACACTTTTAATACATATTTCTCATAATGTAAGTAAAGTACAGGGTACTTTCCATGCATTTTGGCGTTTTTCTACCTACAAAGATCTGAAATATTCAAAATACTTGTTTTCGATAATATTTTTCTTTCTCCATAAAAAAAAAAAGTGTTTTGCATGCATATTAGCGTTTAAGTACGCAAACAGCTCAAAAACACTGAAAAGAGACGTTTTTGGTGGGTTATTTTTTCCCACATACGGTGACTTTCATGTTTTTTTAGTATTTTGGTGCCTAGTACTCTCATAAACACTCAAAAGACACGTTCCTAGAAATCTCCTCTCCTCTCCACGTACAAGGTGCTTTGCTTGTATTTTTGCGTTTTGGTACCTAACGATCTTAAATACACTCAAATTACATTTTTTTGGTAATGTTCGGTTTCTCATATAGTGTTATTTATGCGTTTCAGTGTTTTGGTACTTAAGAAGCTCAAAAACACTAATAATAATGTCTTTTCGTTTCCTCATATAAAGTACTGTGCATGGAGTTTAGCCTTTTTATATGTAACAAGCTCAAAACAATCAAAATACTTATGTTTGGTAATGTTATTTTGTTTCTGCATAAAGGTAGTTTAAAAAAAGCTGAAAAGAAACGTTTTTGGTAATGTTGTTTTGCTGTCTTACATAGGGTGCTTCCCTTGCTTATCATTTTTTTTTTTAGTGTCTTATACGCTCATAAAAACTCAAAAGACACATTTCTAAAAGTCTTGTTTATTTTACCAATATAGTGTGATTTACGTACATTTTGCTGTTTTAGTACATAAAAATATGAAATACATTAAAAATGCACGTTTTTGGTATGTTGTTCTGTTTCTTAACATAGATTTCTATTCTAGTGCTTTCGATTTTTTTTTTTATGCCTAATATATTAAAAAAACACTCATAATACACTTTTCTCGTAATGTCTTTTCGTTTCGTCATATAAGGTACTTACCATGGTTTTTGATGTTTTTGTACGTAACAAGCTGAAAAACAATGAATTTTTTTTTATAAACAGTGTTTTGCATGCTTTTTAACGTTTTGTTACGTAAGTAGTTTAAAACACTCAAAAGACACGTTTTTCATAATGTTTTATTTTTGTATATGGAATATTTTAAATGTTTTTTTTTTTTTTTCAGCAGGGTAATACCCACATAAAAACTCAAAAGTCACGTTTGTGGAAACGCCATTTTCTTTACATATATAGTGTGCTTTTCATGCATTTTGCACCCATGCATTTGCATATATATAGAGTGCTATTCAATCTATTTCAAGTTTTTGTACCTAAGACGCAGAAAAACATTCATAAATACACGTTTCTCGTAATGCCTCTTCGTTTCCTCATATAAGGTACTTTCCATGCTTTTGATGTTTTTGTACGTAACAAGCTGAAAAACCCTCATTTTGGGAATGTTATTATCTTTCTCTATAAAGTGTGTTTTGCATGCGTTTTATTGTTTTGGTACGTGAGAAGATCGAAAAGACCCAAAGGACACGTTTTTTCGTAATTTTATTTTGTATTGGCATACAAGGTGAATTCCATGTTTTTTTTTTAGCGTTTTGGTGTCGTACATGCTCAAAACCACTGAAAAGACACGTTTCTGGTAATGTCGTTACGCTTCCTCATCTTAGAGGCTTTGCATGCATTTTCTCGTTTTGGTAGCTAACAATGTAAAAACAATCAAAATACACATTTTCATTATTGTTCAGATTTTCCATATAAAATATGTTTTAGAGTTTTAGTAACGCTTATAATACACGTCTCTGGTAATATTCTCTCGTTTTACCATATAGGGTATTTTGCATGCATTTAAATGCTATAAATACTTATGTTTTGCAATATTATTATGTTTCTACAAGAAAGTTGTTTTGCATGCGTTTAAGTGATTTAGTATCCAAGAAGCTCAAAAACGTTTAAAAGACATCTTTTTTGTAGAGTTGTTTTGTTTTCCCATATAGGTTGATTTTCATACTTTTTTAAACGTTACGAGTATGTTGCTTAACAAGCTGAAAACATTTAAAAGACATGTTTCTGGAAAATTTTATTTTCTTTTTCATGTATGCTTTATTGCATGCTTTTTGCCATTTTGGTACCTAAAAATGTGAAATACACTTATTATTTTGTTTCTCTAAGAAGGTTGTTTTGCATGCGTTTAAGTTATTTAGTATGTAAGAAGCTCAAAAACGTTTAAAAAACATCTTTTTTCGTAAAGTTATCTTTTTTTTCCAATATAGGTTGAATTTCATGCTTTTTTTTTACGTTATGTTGCTTAACACGTTATTTTGCATGCATTTTTGTTGTTTTTATTCATAACATGCTCAACAGTACTCAAAATACTTGGTTTTACTAATATCATTCTGTTTCTTCGTAAAGTAAGTTTTTTATGCGTTTTGCGTAAAAAAAAAAAAACAGAAAACTATAAAAAAAAAAAAAAAACGTTTTCGGTAATGTGGTTTTCTGATGTGTGGTGCTTTCCATACTTTTTAGCTGCTTGGTGCCTAAACATGCTAAAAAAAATAAAAAACGCAAGAGATAAGTTTTTGAGCGTATCGTTTCGTTTCTACATATAAGGGGCTTTTTCTATGCATTTTGGTGTATTTGTATCAAACAATGTGAAAACACTCAATAATTTTTTTGGGGGGTAATGTTCTTTTTTCTAAATATAGAGTGGTATCAACGCGTGTTCTCGTTTCCGTAACTGAGATGCTGAAGAGCACTCATAATCATAATGGCTTTTTTTTTCCCCATATAGATTTTTTTTTTTTTTTTTGCATGCATTTGGGGCAATTTTCTACGTAACAAGATGAAAACTCACTAAAAACTTGTTTTTTTTTGTAATGTTATTCTGTTTCTGTATAAAGAGTGTCTTCCTTGAGTTTTGGCATTTTGCTATGTAAGATGTAAAACAAGAGAAAAACACTCATAGGATACGTTTTTCGTAAAGTTTTGTATAACCATATAGGGTGACTTCCATGCTCAAAAACACTCAAAAGACACATATCTGTTAATTTCGTTTCTTTTCCCAATATCAGAGACTTTGGATGCATTTTAGCGTCTTGGTTCCTAATAATGTGAAAACTCAAAATATAGGGTTTCGTTTATTTTGTTTTGTTTCTCCATATCCAGTGATACTTATTCGTTTTAGAGTTTTTTTTTTTTTTTTTTTTTTTTAGCTGAAAAGCTCTCATAATACATATTCTTCATAATGTGTTTTAGTTTCCTTATGTAGAGTACTTTGCATACATTTTATAAATTTTTCTACGTAACAATCTGAAAACGCCCGAAATACACGTTTTTTCGTAAAAATACACTATTTCCCCATTAAGGGATTTTTGCATGCTTTTCAGCGTTTTCGTACATAAGTAACTCAAAAACAATGAAAAGAGACGTTTTTGGTAATATTGTTTACTTCTCGTATATACGGTGCTTTCCATGTTTTAATCGTTTTGGTGCCTATATCACTCATAAACACTCAAAAGACATATTTCTGTAAATTTCGTTTCTTTTCCTCATATAGAGTGCTTTGCATGCATTTTGGTGTTCTGATATGTGTGAAATAGAAAAAAAAATAATAAATAAATAAATAAAAAGCTTTTTTTTATATCATGTTTCTCCATATGAATTGCTATTGACGCCTTTGATCGATTTGATACCTAAAAAGATTAAAAATTACCATAATACAGTTTTTTCATAATGTCTTTTCGTTTCGCAATATAAGTTACTTTGCATGCATTTTTTGCCTTTTCTTTTGTACGTAAAATAGTCAAAAACCCTTAAATTTGTTCTTTTAGGTAATATTGTCTTGTTTCTCCAGAAAACGGTGTTTTTAAATGCATTTTAGTGTTTTGGTAAATAAATACCTCAAAAAAAAAACACTCAAAAGACATTTTCTTTTCCATATGGTGGGTTTTTCCATGCATTTTGACGTTTTGGTGCATAATAATTGGAAAAACACCCAAATACATGTTTTTAATAATGTTGTTCTGTTTCTCGATATAGCGTGCTATTTATTCTTGAATGAATGTTCCAAAAAAAAATGCTCAATGATGCTCAAAATACACATCTCTTGTAATGTAATTTCGTTTTTTCATATCTTCCTTTGCATCCATTTTGGTATTTTTTGTACATAACAAACTAAAATACACACAAAATACTTGTTTTTGGTAATGCTATTCTGTTTCTCGAAAAAAAGAGTCCTTTTAGATGCGTTTAAGCGTTTTGGTAGGTAAGAAACTGAAAAACAGTCAAAAAAACACATTTTTGGTAATGTTGGTTTTTATTCTCATATAGGATGATTTCAATGCTTTTTAGCGTTTTGGTGCCTAGTATACAATCATAAAAACACGCAAAAAGTTGCGTTGTCGTTTCGTCTTTATAAAAATGCTTTTCTATTCATTTTTTCTACGTAACAAATTCAAAAAGAATCAAAATACATGTTTTTTGGAAGTGATACTATTTCTCAACAAAATGTTTTTACATGCTTGTTAGCGTTTTGGTACATAACTAGCTTAAAAACGATGGAAAGAGATGTTTTTGGTAATAATGTTTTCTTTTTACCATATACGGTGTTTCTATGCTTTTTATCGTTTTGGTGTCTACAACGCTCATAAGCACTCTAAAGACACGCTTATCGAAATGTCGTTTCCTTTACTCATATAGAGTGCTTTGCATGGATTTTGGTGTTTTGATACCTGACTGTAAAATACACTTAAAATTGATTTTAAGTGTATTTCACTTAAAATCTAATAATCTAAAATCTAAAAAAAAAAAAAAAAACAATTCACTTAAAATGTATTTCACTATTGATACATTTTATTGCTTTGGTACGTAATTAGCTCAAAAAACACCCATGATACACATTTTTCGTAATGTCTTGTTTTCCCAAATAGGGTACCTTGGATGCATTTTGGCATTTTTGTACGTAACAAGCTCAAAAACACTGAAAATAGTTTTTTTTTTTTTTGGTAATATTCCTCTGTTTCTCCATAAAGGGTGTTTTTTCCTGCATTTTAGCTTTTCATCATATGGTGGGCTTTCCAAGCATTTTGGTGTTTTGGAATCTATAATGGAAAAAAAAAAAAACACTCAAAAAGCACGTTCAGGTAATGTTGTTCTGTTTCTCAATGTAGAGTGATTTTCATGTGTTTTAGCATTTTGTTACCTAAAAAGCTATAAAAACTCTTATAATACACGTTTTTTTGTGATATCTTTTCGTTTTCCCTTATAGAGTGGTTTGCGTGCATTTTCTCATTTTCTGCATAACAAGCCCAAACACATTCAAAATGCACTCTTTTGGTAGTTATATTGTTTTTCCATAAAGTTTGTTTTTGCATGTTTTTTTTTTTTCAGCGTTTTGGTACATAAGAAGGTTAGAAACACTGAAAAGAGACGTTTTTGGAAATATTATTTTGTTTTCCCATATAGAGTGTTTTCCATGCTTTCTTTTTTTCATTCACAAGCCTAGCATGCTCATAAAAAGTCAAAATACACGTTTTTGGACATTTTGTTTCCTTTCCACATATAGGGTGGTTTGCATGCATTTTATCGTTTTTGGTACCTAACAATGTGATATACACTCAAAATTCATGCTTTTGATAATGTTCCGTTTCTCTGTTCAGAGAGCTATTCATGCCTTTTATGGTTTGGTAACTAAGAATCAAAAACGCATTTGCTAATGTTATTTTCTTTCTCCATATAGAATGGTATCCAGGCGTTTTAGCGTTTTGGTGCCAAAGAAACTAAAAAAAAACTCTCATAATAAATGTTTCTTTTCTGCGTACTTAGCTGATAAAAAAAAAAAAATGAAAATACGTTTTCGGTAAAATTATACTTTTTCTCCATAAAGGGCTTTTTGCAAACGTTTCAGCGATTTTGCGCTTAAGTACCTCAAAAACACTGAAAGAGACCCCATAAAGGGTCCCTTCCCGTAAAGGGTGCTTTCCACCCTATATATCCTTTTAGTGCCTAAGACTCTCATAAACACTCAAACAAAACGTTTCTTGAAATCTCGTTTTCCTTCCCCATATTGGGTGCCTGACATGCATTTTGACATTTTGTTACCTAATAATGTTAAACACTCAAAATACAAGTGTTTGTATATGCTATTCCTTTTCTCCATATATAATATCGTCCATGCGTTTAAGCGTTTTAGTACCTAAGAACCTTATAAATAGTAAAAATACAAATTTCTCCTTATCCTTTCCCTTCGCCAGAGATGGTAGTTTACATGCATTTTGGCGTTTTTGTACGTAACAACCTCAAAACAATCGAAATACTTATTTTTAATGTTATTTTGTTTCTTCACTGAGGGTATTTTGCATGCGTTTCAGCGTTTTGAAATGTAAGAAGGAGAAAAATGTTTAAAAGTCATGCTCTCCATAATGTTGTTTTCTATTTCCATATAGAGTGATTTGCATACTTTTAAGCGTTGTGGTGGAAACATGCTCAAAAACACTGAAAACACACGTTAAGGGTAATGTCAGTTCGTGTCCCCGTATATGAAAATTTGCATGATTTTTTAGGCGTCTTGGTACCTATGTAAAAAAAAAAAAAAGTCAAAATAAACGTTTTTCGTAGTTATTGTTTCTCAATATATAATGTTATTCATGCGCCTTACCGTTTTTGTACCTAAGAAGCTGAAAAAAAAAAAAACATTCATAATACATGTTTCGAGTAGTGTCTTTTCCTTTCCTCATAGCTTGTAATTTCCATGCATCTTTCTACGTAAGAAGCCCAAAAACCCTCGAAACCTTATTTTATTTTTAATTTGTTTCATCTATTAAGGGTGTTTGTTTTACATACTTTTTTTTTTTTTAACGTAAATAGCTCAAAAGCGCTGAAAAGTGACAATTTTGATAATGATGTTTTTGTTTTCTTAAGTAGGGTGTTTTCCATCCGTTTTAGTGTGTTGATGCCTACCACGTTCATAAACACTCAAAAAGAGATCTTTTGGAAACGTCATTTCTTTACCACATATTGGGTGACTTGCATGCATTATGGCGTTTTGTTATCTAACAATGTGAAATCCACTCAAAACACTCGTTTTTGGTAATGTTGCTCTGATCCCTCATATATAGTTTTCGAGTTTTAGTACCTAAAAAGATAAAAAACACTCAAAATGATTGTTTTTTTGGTAATTGTTTCCAGTATAGGGTGTCTTGCTTGTGTTTTAGTGTTTTTGTACGTAATTAGCTCAAAAACACTCAAAAGACATTTTTTTTAGTAATGTTCTTTTCTTTTCCCATATAGGGTACTTTATATTTTTTTTCTATCGTTTCGGTGCCTAACACACACATAAACACCCACAAGAAACGTTTTTGGAAACGTATTTTTTTTTCTTTTCTATATAGGGTGCTTTCCATGTATTTTGGCGTTATCTCATCTAACAATGTGAAAAATTCTCAAAATAGACGTTGTTGGTAATGTTTTCTTTTTATATCCATTTAGAGTGCTATTCATTCATTTTAGCGTTTTGGTTCCTAAGAAATAAAAAAAAAAAAAGAAAACATAATAAGTGTTTCTTGTAATATTTTCTCGTTTCCCTATGTATGGTACTTTACATGCATGTCGTTGCTTTTGTACGTAACAAGTACAAAAACATTTAATTTTTTATTTGTTATTTTTGGTAGTTATTTTCTACATAAAGGGTGTTCTGCTTGCGTTTTAGAGTTTTGGTAAGAAATAAGTTCAAAAATACTCAAAAGACACTTTTTCATAATGTTTTGTATTCCCATTTACAGCGATTTCCAAGTTTTTTTTTTTTTTTAGCGTTTTGATGCCTACTATTCTGTAAAACACTCAAAAGACATGTTTCTAATAATGTCATTTCTTTTCCCTGTATAGGGGGGCTTTGCATGTATTTTGGTGTTTTGATACCTAATAATGTGCAAAAACACATATAATACACTTTTTCGTTAATGTTGATTTGTTTTTCGATCTGGAGTGCTATTTATAAGTTTTAGCGTTTTGGCACCTAAGAAATTCAAAAACAATCTTAATACTCGTTTCTCGTCACGTCTTTTTGTTTATCAATATAGGGTAATTTAAAATCATTTTGGTATTTAGCTCAAAAATACTCAAAATACACGTTTCTAGTAAAGTTATGCTATTTCTCCATTAAGGGTTTTTTGCATTACATTTTAGCCTTCTGCTACATAAATAGATAAAAAAAATTCTAAAAAGAAACGGTTTTGTTAATACTGTTTTGTTTTCCCAAAGAGTGTGCTTTCCATGTTTTTTTTTTTTTTTATCATTTTGGTGCCAAGTTGGCTCATAAGTACACAAAAGATACGTTTTTGGTAATGTCTTTTTGTTTCCCCATTTTGGCGTTGTGGTACCTATCAATGTGAAATATTCACACACAAGATAAAAAAAAAGAACATTTTTAGTAATGTTCTGTTTCTCGATATAGAGAGCTATTCATGTGTTTTTAAAGTTTTGGTATCTAAGCTCAAAAACACTCATTATGCACGTTTTCCATAACGTGTTTTAGTACCTAATGAGCTCAAGGAAACTGACAATACACGTTTTTTATAACTGTTCTTTTCCTTAAATCACATTGTTTCTATGCATTTTGTCGTGTTTGTACCGAATAAGGTGAAAGCCATAAAACGCCTTTTTTGGTAATGTTCTGTTTCTCCATATTGAGTGCTTTTCAGTCGTTTTTTTGTTTTATTTTGGTACCCAAGTTCAAATATTAAGTTAAAAAACACATAAATAATCGGTATTTTGAGGATTTTTCTTTTTTAGCGTTTTGATACCTAAGAAGCTGAAAAACACCACTGAAAAGACATTATGTATTCGAATATGAGCTGCTTTCTATGTATTTTCGCGTTTTGATGTCTAAAACGCTGAAAAAACCCCCACTGAAAAGTCACCTTTCTTTTAATGTTATTTCGTTTCCCCTTTGCTTGGTATGCATTTTGGTGCTTTGGTACCTAACATTGTGAAAAATCCTTAAAACACACATTTTTGGTAATGTTGTTCAATTTCTACTTATAGAATGGTATTCATGCGTTTTAGCTTTTTGTTACCTGAGAATATCAAAAACACTTATAATACAGGTTTTCTGTTTATATCGTTTTGTTTCACCATGTAAGGTACTTTGCATGTATTTTTCCCGTTTCTGTACTTAACGAGCGCAAAAATAGTCAAAATACACATTTTTGGTAATGTTATTCTTTTCTCCAGAAAGGAGGTCTTGCAAACCAGTTAGCATTTTAATACATAAAAACCTCAAAAACACTCAAAAGACACGGTTTTTTAATGTATTTTTGTACTGCAATACAGAGTTCTTTCCATGCATCATAGTGTTTTGGTGTCTAACCACCTTATCTAGCCAAAGGAAGGGACATTATGAGAAACGTGTATAATGAGTTTTTTTTTTTGTTTTTTTTAGCTTTTTAAGTACCAAAATGCTAAAACGCATGAATAGGTGTATATATCGACAAAAAGAATAACATCAAAAACCTTTTTTATTATTTTATTTTTTTTTAGTATAATTCATATTGTTAGGTATCAAAACGCCAAAATGTTTGTAAAGCCTCCTGTATGAGGAAATTAAAAGACTTGACCACAAACGTGACTTTTGTGTGTTTAAGAGCGAGATAGGCAACAAACGACAAATAATCATAGAGAGCACACTCTTTGAGAAAACAAAACAATATTACCCAAAAAAGTCTTTTTTTAGTGATTTTAAAACGCATGCAGAAAAAAAAAACTTTATGGAGGAACAGTATAACTTCACCTAAAACGTGTATTTTGAGTATTATAGAAACGCAAAATGAATTCAGATTATCCTATATGAGGAAACGAAAATGCATCACGAGAAATGTGTATTACGAGAGTTTTTGAGATTCTTAGGTGCCAAAATGCTAAACCTTTTAATAGCACTTTATATCGAGAAACAAAACATAAAAAAAAAGTGTATTTTTTATGTTATTCATATTATCATATATCAAAACACCAAAATGCATGCAAAGCCTCCTATATGGGTAAAGTAAACGACTTTACCAGAAACGAGTCTTCTGAGTGTTTTACAAAGTGGTAGAAGACGAAACACTAAAAAAAACATGGAAATCGCCGCATACAGGAATATAAATCATTTAAAAAAAAAACAAATTTTCAGTATTTTTGAATTTATTACCTACCAAAACGCTAAAACTTTTGTAAAACACTCTTTACGGAGAAAATACAGTAACATTACTAAAAACAAACAAACGTATTATTAGTTAACCAACAACGTGTTAGACACCAAAACGCTAAAAAGCATTAAAAGCACCATATATGGAAAAAAAAAATATTAAAAAAAAAAGTCTTTTGAGTGTTTATCACCTATTTGGTGTTTTTGAGCTTTGTACGTACAAAAAAAAAAAAAAACGCCAAAATGCATGCAAAGTACACAGCAACCATTACAAGAAACAGGTATTATGAGTGTTTTTTGAGTTTCATAAGAACCGAAACGCTAAAACGTATAACTAGCAGTCTATATGGAAAAAAAAAAGAAATATTACCAAAAATATGTACTTTGAGATTGTTTTATATTGTTAGATGATATAACGCAAACGCAAAAATCAACCTGTATGGAAAAAAAAAAGAAAATTCCAGAACCGTTTCTTTTTAACGCTTCTGAGCATGATAGGCACCAAAATGTTAAAAAGCATCAGAAGCACCCTTTGTGGGAAAAAAAAAAAAAAATCAATATTACTAGAAACGTGAGTTTTTATGCTGTTAGGTACTAAAACTTGAGAACTGTAAATGAAGAATGAGAATAACATTACCATAAACGTGTATTTTGAGTGTATTTCACATTATTAGGTAAGAAAACGTCAAAATGCATGAAAACACTTTATATGGGGTAAGGAAACGATATTTAAAAAAAAAAAATTCTCTTTTGAGTGTTTATAAACGTGCTAAAGACCAAAACGGTAAAAATCATGGAAAGCATCCCTCATGAGAAAAAAAAAAAAAGAATCAAAATTGTTTCTTTTCAGTGCTTTTGAGTAACACGTATAAAAACAGAAAAAAAAAAAAACGCGTGCAAAACACCCTTAATAGAAAACTAGAATAGGAAAAAAAAAAAGGTTTCAAGGTCTTTTGAGTTTGTTACGTAGAAAAAAAAAGACAAAATGACCAACTATGGAAAAACGAAAAGACCTTAGTTGAAACATGTATTATAAGTCTTTTTGAGCTTCTTAGGTACCAACACGATAAAACGCATGAATTGCACTCTATATGGAGAAACAGAATAACATTGCCAGAAAAGATTTTGATCTTAGGTACCAAAATGCTATAATGGATGAATAGCTCTCTATAGAGAGAAAAAGAACAACAATACCAAAAACGTGTATTTTGAGTGTATTTCACATTGTTAAGTACAAAAACGCTAAACTGCATGCAAAACACTCTATATAAGGAAAGAAATCGAAATTTCCAGAAACGTGTACTTTGAGTTATTACAAGCGTGTTAGGCATCTAAACGATACAAAAAAAAAAAAAAATGGAAAACACCCTGTATGCGAAAATAAAACAATATTCTAACAAAACAATATCCCAACGTACTTATGTACCAAAACAGTAAAATCAAAAAATAAGATTATGGAGAAGCATCATAATTTTTCTTAAAACGTATATTTTGAATGTTACGTACAAAAATGACAAAATACATGCAAAGCACTTTATATGGGAAAACGAAAATAAAAAAAGTGTATTATGAGAGCTTTTGAGCTTCTTAGTTACCAAAATGGTAAAACACATGAATACCAATTTATATCAATAAACAATATAAAAAAAAACGCGTATTTTGAGTATTTTTCCATTATCAGGTACCAAAAACACCAAAATGCATGCAAAACCAACCATATGAAAAAAAAAAAAAAACGTGTCTTTTAAGTGTTTTCATCTACTTACCAAAACGCTAAAAAGCATACAAATAACAATTTATGGAGAAACGGAGTAACAATAATTTTGGTGTTTTTTTTCTGCTTGTTACGTGCAAAAACGCCAAAATGCATCCAAAGTATAAGGGGAAACAAAAAGACATTACGAGAAACGTGTATTAAGGGTGTTTTTAAGCTACTTAGGTACCTAAACAAAGAAACGCATCAATAGCACTCTATATGGAGAAACACATCATGACCAACAACGTGTATTTTCAGTATATATCACAGTTATGTATGAAAACCCTAAAATAGAGCGTTTATGAACGTTCTAGGCACCAAAACGATAAAAAGTCTGGAAACAACCTTATATGGTAAAGAAAACCATATTACTAAAAACTAATCTTTTTAGTGTTTTTGCACTGGATATGTACCAAAACACTGAAAACATGTAAAAAAACTCATTATGATGTTTTTTACCCCCCCCCAAAAAAAAAAAAAAGTATTTCGAGTATTTTTTTAGCTTGTTACGAAGAAAAATACTTGGAAACGAAACCTTCCAGAAGACATATTTTGGGTGTTTTTATACATGTTAAGCACGAAAACGCTAAAAAGCATGGATATCACCCTATATGATAAAAGAAAACATTACCAAAAACGTGTCTTTTGATTGTTTTCTGCTTCTTACCTACCGAAACGCTAAATCGTATTTAAAAGACCTTTTATGATAAACAGAATAACATTACCAAAAAGAAAAAAAAATGGTATTTTGATTGTTGTTGAGTTTTTTACGTACAAAAACGCTAAAATGGAGGGAAAGGACCATATATGAGGTAACGAAACAACATTACGAGAAATGTGTATTATGTTTTCATTTAGCCTCTTAGGTACAAAAATCCTAAATCGCATTAATAGCACATTATATAGAGGAACAGAACAGCATTACGAAAAACATGTATTTTGAGTGTTTGTTTTTCTCTAATAATTAGATACCAAAACGCCAAAATCCATGAAAAACTTATATGGAAAACAAAATTTAGAGAAAAATGTGTTTTCAGTGTCTTTTTGATGTACTTACGTACTAAAACGCTGATACATAGAAAAAAAAAACCTTTATGGAGAATATGATTAACAGAACAAGAATACCTAAAATAACTATTTTGACTGCTTTTATGCTTGTTACGTATAAAAACGAAAAAAAAAGACTTATGTGAGGAAAAGGAAAGACATTATGAGAAATGTTTATTATGGGTGTTTTCAACTTTTTTTTAGGTACGAAATCGATAAAAAAAAGTAATAATACAACTCTATATGGAGAAACATATTATCATGACGAAAAACGTGTATTTCACAGTTTGGTATCCAAATGCCAAAATACATGCAAAGCACTCTCTATATGGGGAAAGGAAACGAGATTTCAAGAAACGTATTTTTTGAATGCTTATGTGCGTTCTAGGCACCAAAACAATGAAAAGCACGGAAAACACTCTATATGGAAAAAGAAAACAATGTTACAAAAAACGTCACTTTTTAGTGTTTTTTTCAGCTATTTATGTACCAAAACTCTAAAAAGAAAAACCTTATGGAGAAACAGTATACTTTTACCAAAAACGAGTATTTTTATTTTTGAGTTATGTAGAAAATTCCCAAAATGCAATGCATGGTACTCTTCGTAGGGAAACGAAAAGACATTACGAAAAACATTTATTGTGAGAGTTTTTAAGGTTCTTAAGTATCAAAAAGCTAAAACTCATAAATACCGTTATATACGGAAAAAAAAAAACTGAATAAAGTAAAGAAAAACGTATATTTTGAGTGTTTACACATTATTAGATACCAAAACGCCAAAATCCATTCAAAGCTGCCAATATTGCGAAACGAAACGGCATTACCAGAAGAAACGTGTCCTTCGAGTGTTTTTAAGCGTGTTAGGTACCAAAATGCTAAAAAGTATGGAAGTCACTCTGTATGAGTGACTTCTTACGTACCAAAACGACAAAACGCATGGAAAACAAATTTTATAAAAGAAATATAATAACATTACCAAAAAGAAGTATTTACAGTGTTTATTCAGCTTCTTACATATAAAATTGACGTTAATACAAGATATTCCATAATGAGAAAAAAAGCGACTACGATTAAGGTGCATTATGAGTGTTTTTCAGTATCTTTGTAGCAAAACGCAAAATTGCGTTGATACCGCTCTATATTTAGAAACAAAGGAACATTGCCAAAAAAGTGTAAATTGAATGTTTTTCCCATTGTTAGATACCAAAACAAAAAGGCAGCTTATATGGAAAAACGAAACAACATTTTGCGAGTTTTAATGCATGTTAGAAACCAAAACGCTAAAAAAAACATGGAAAGCACCATATATATGGAAGTAGAAAAAAAAAACTATCAAAAATTTTTAGTTTTTTTTCAGCTTCGTTTACACACCAAAACGGGAAAACGCACGCAAAAACACCCTTTATTGAGAAACATAACAACATTACAAGAAAAGTATTTTGAGCGTTTTTGAGCTTGTTATGTATAAAAACACCAAAATGCATGCAAAGTGCCCAAATTAGGAAACGAAAAGACAGTACGCGAAACGTGTATTATGGGTTTTAAGATTCTTCGGCACTAAAACTCTAAAAAGCTTGAAAAAAAAAAAATATGGAGAAAAAAGAAATAACATAGGAAACGAATATTTTCAGTGTGTTTCACATTGTTAGGTGCAAAAAACGCCAAAATGCAAGTAAAACACTTATATGGCTAAAAGAATCCACTTTTCTAGATACGTATCTTTTTAGTGTTTATGAGCGTGTTAGGAACCAAAATGGTGAAAAGAAGGTAAAGCACCCTATGTAGGGAAACAAAATTTTACAAAGAACGTACCATTAAAGTTTTTTTTTTTTTTGTATTACTTACGTACCAAAAACACTAAAACACATGCAAAACACTGTTTATGAAGAAAGAGAATAACATTACTAAAACAAAATATTTTGGGTGTTTTGAACTTCTTACGTAAAGTAACGCCAAAATGCATGGAAATTATAGGAAACGTAAGAATATTAGCAGAAACGTGCATTATGAATGTTTATGAGCGTATTAGATAGCAAAATGCTAAAAGTAATGAATAGCACTCTTTATAGAGAAACAAAAGAACATTATCAAAAGCGTGTATTTTGCGTGTTTTTCACATTGTTAGGTGCCAAAATGCAAAAATGGATGCAAACCACCCTAAATGAGGAAAGAAAAAGAGATTTTCAGAAACGTGTCTTTGAGTGTTTATGACCTTGCGGGATTCAGAAACAAGTAAAAATACAAAACAAGTAAAGCACTCTATGTAAGAAAACATGATATTATATAAAAAAAAAGTGTATTTTCACTGTTTTTTGAGTTATTTACGTGATATTATATGAATAACGAAAGGAAATTAAGATACAATTGTACTGAGAGTGCTTTTGAGCTTATTACGTCCCAAAACGCAAAAATACTTCAAATGCACTATATGTGGAGAAACAGAACTTTACCTAAAACGTGTATTTTGAGTGTTTTTTGCACTGTTCAGTACCAAACAGCCAAAAATGCATGGGGAAAATAAACGATATTTCCAAAAATATGTCCTTGAAGTGTGTGTGAGCATGATATGCACCAAAGTGCTAAAATGAAGGGAAATCATGCATTAAGGGAATATATTACTCAAAAAAAAAAAAATAAAAAATCGTATCTTTTGAGTGATTTTAGCTTCTTACGTACCAAAATGCTAAAATGCATGCAAAACACACCTGATGGAGAAATAATAGCATTACCATTAGGATTATTTTTTTTTTTAGCTTGTTACATATAAAAACGACAAAATGCATGGAAAGAACCCCATTTGAGGTAATGAAAGAACATTTCTAGAAATACGTATTATTATTCCTTTGGATTGTCTTAGGTACCAAAACGCTAAAACGCATGAATAGCACTCTTTCTCGGAAAAAAAAACTATATTTTGAGAGTTTTTTTTTCACATTCTTAGGTACTAAAACGCCAAAATGCAAAGAAAGCACCCTCAATTGTGAACTGAAATTTCATTTACAGAAACATGTCTTTTGAGTGCCCTTTGAAGGCATGAGAACACTAAAAAGCATGGAAAAAACTGTGTTTGTGAAAAAGAAAAAGAAAAAAAAAAATACCAAAACGTCTGAGATTTTTTTTTTTTTTTAGCTAGTTACGTACCGAAATGTATGTATGGAAAGCACGCTACATAGGGAAACTAAAGAACATTACGAGAGACGTGTATTTTGAGTGTTTTGAGCTTCTTAGGTACCAAAACGCTGAAACGCATGAATAGACAATAGCAATACAAAAAATGTATTTTTTTCTGTGTTTTCAGACCGTTAGATAACAAAACGCCAAAATGCATCAAAATAACTTCTATGATGATATAAAACAACATTGCAGGAAACGTTTTGAGTGTTGTTGTGCATGTTTGACAACAAAACGCTAAAATGTATCGAAAACACCCGCCATGGAAAAACAAAATAACATTACCAAAAACGTTCCTTTTGAGTGTTTTGAGGTACTTACGTAGCAAATCGCTAAAACGGATGCAAAACTTCCCTTTTACTGAGTTACAGAGTAACATTATCAAAAACAAGTATTTTCAGTGTTTTTCAGCTTGTTACGTACATAAACGCCAAAATGGTTGCAAAGTATCCTATATAGCAAAACGAAAGGAAATTACGAAAAACGTGGTTTAGTAGTGTTTTTGAGCTTCTTAGGTACTCAAAAGCAAAAAAGAGATGAATAACAGTCCATGTGGAGAAACAACAATATTACCAAAAACGTGTATTTTGAATGTCTTTTTACACTGTTAAGTAACAAAATGCAATGTGCCCTATATGGGAAAGAAAAACGACATTAAAAGAAACGTATCTTTTGAGTATTTGTGTGGATGTAAGACAACAAAACGTTAAAAAAAAAGTTAGTAAAGCACTCTATACGGAAAAACAAAACATGTCTTTTGAATATATTTTATTTTATTTTATATATTTTTTGTGCTACATACAAAATGCTAAAACGCACGCAAAACATTTTTTTATGGAGACCGTAACATTGCCAAAAACGAGTATTTTCAGTGTTTTGTCTGTCGCATGAATAAAACTCTATATGGAGAAAGAGAACAACTTACCAAAATCGTGTATGTATAGTGTTTTTACATTGTTAGTTACAAAAATCCAAAATACATGCAAAGCCTCCTATACAGGAAAACGAAACGGAATTCCGAGGAATATTTCTTTTAAGCGTTTTTAAGACTGATAGACACCAAACACTATATACCATGGAAATCACCCTATATGGGAATACTAAACAAGAACTCGAAAAAAATGTGTTTTAATAGTGTTTTTTAATATCATACGTACCAAAACACTGAAATGCATGCTAAACACCTTTTATGAAGAGAGAGAATAACATTACAAAAAAAAAAAAAAGAAAAAGGATTTTGACTGGTTTTGAACTTACTACGTATATAATATTCGTTATATGGAGAAACGAAAAGGCATTTCGAGAAACGTATATTATAAGTGTTTTTGAGCTTCTTAGGTACCAAAACAAGAAAACACGCTAATACCACTCTATATGGTGAAACAAAAATGGCATTGATAAAAATATGATATTTTATTATTTTCACACTGTTAGATAGCAAAGCGCTAAAATGCATGGAAAGCCCCCTTATATGAGAAACAAAACATTGCAAAAATCGTCTCTCGAGTTTATTTGTGCATGATAGGCACCAAAACGTTAAAAAAGCACGGCTAGCACTCAATGTGGTTATGAAAAACAATATTATCCAAAACATGTCTTTTGAATTTTTTCAGCTTCTTACGTAGCAAAACTCTAAAACGCATTAAAAACACCCTTAATGGAAAAACAAAATAATTTTACCAAAACAGAGTGTTTTTGAGAGTTTTTGACCTTGTTGCACAGAAAAAAAAAGAAAAACGCAGAAGTACATAAAGATTACCTTATATGGAGAAACGAAAAGATATTACGAGAAACATGTATTGAGAGTGTTTTTGAGATTCTTGGGTACCAAAATGCGAAAAATCATGAAAAACACTCATTATGGAGAAGGAAAACAACATTATGAAAAAAAACGGGGTATTTTTAAAGTATTACACATTGTTAAGTACCAAAACGCCAAAATGCATGTAAAGCACCCAATACGGGAAAGGAATCGAGATTTGTAGAATTGAGCATTTTGATTGTTTTTGAGCGTCTTAGGCACCAAAACGCTTAAAAGCTTGAGAGTATTTCACATTGTTAGGAACCAAAACGTCAAAATGTTTTAAAATTACCCTATATCATGAAACAAAACGATATCAGAAACATATATTATAAGTGTTTTTAATACATTTAATATGAATGGTATTCAATAAGAAGAAACAAAACAACACTACGAAAAACGTGTACTTTCACTGTTTTTTTTTTTATATATATTATTAGGTAACAAAAACTACAAAATGCATGGAAAACATTCTAGGTAGGAAATGAAATGGCATTAACATAAAAGAGTGGAACCTTTTTAGGAATAAAAATCATTAACAAAAACGATTTTTTTTTTGTGTGTGTTTTAAAGCTTCTTTCATAGTAAAATACTCAAATGCATGCAAAATACCCTGTATGGACAAACATAATATAGAACATTACCGAGATCGTGAATTTTGAATGTTTTTTTTTTTCAACTTTTTACGTACAAAAACGCGGAAACACATGCAAAGTACCCTATGATGGGAAACAAAAAAAAAAAAAAAAATTACAAGAAACGTGTATAATGATTGTTTTTGAGCTTCTCAAGTAACAAAACGCTAAAACAAGTAAGTGAACAGCACTTTATATGGAGAAAAAGAACAATAATACCAAAAACGTGCGTTTAAAGTGTTTTTTTTTTTTTTTCATCTTGTTAGGTAACAAAACACCAAAATGCATGCAAAGCACACCATTTAAACAGAACAACGTTACTAAAATCGTGTATTAAAACGCGAAAATGCATGGAAACCACTCTATATGAGGAAACGAAAGGACATTATGAGACTTGTGTATAATAATTGTTTTTGAGCTTCTTAGGTACCAAAACGAAAAGATGGGTGAATACCCATGTAGAAAAAAAAAAAAAAAACATTACTAAAAACTTGTATTTTGAGTTTTCGTAATGTCAGGCACGAAAAAGTAAAAATGCACGAAAAGCACCCTATGTTGGGAAACAAAACGACACCATCAGAAATGAGTATTGGAAGTGCTTTTGAGAGTGTTAGGTACCAAAACGCTAAAAAAGAAAAAAAAAAAATCGCGAAATAAAACGATATTTCCACAAACGTCTTATTTTATTGTTTTGAGATTCTTAGGAATAAAAAAAAAGTAACGCAAAAATGCCTGAATAATACTCTATACGGAAAAAAAAAAAATTCTACGAAAAGCGCATATTTTGGGTCTTTTTTGAGCTTCTTAGGTATGGAAGCATGGAAAACACCCAATACGGACAACCAGAATAACGTTACTGAAAATGTGTATTTTGACTAATTTTGAGTTTGTTTGCTACAAAAATGTGAAAATGCATGCAAGATACCCGATATAGTCAAACAAACCGTAATTACCAGAAACGTTTATTATGAGTTTGTTACCATAGGTAACAAAACAGTAAACGGAGTGAATAACACTCTATATGTAGAAATATAGCAATACTATCAAAAACGTTTTTTGTGTGTTTTTTTTTTCACATAGGTACCAAAACTCCAAAATGTATGCAAAAGAACTTTCAATGTGGAAACAAAAGGACATTGCCAGAAACTTGCTATTTTACTGTTTTTCATCGTCTTAGACACCAAAATGGTAAAAAGTATAAAAATAACCAAAAACATGTCTTTTGAGTGTCTTTAACAAAAACGTCTTTTTGAGTGTTTTTTGAGCTTCTTACGTACGAAAACACAAAAACCCATGCAAACACCATTTATGGAGAAATTGAATAACATTACCAAAAACATATATTTTTCCGTGTTTGAGGTTTTTACGTACGAAACGATATTACGATATTACAACGATATTACAAATGTCTCTGAGCTTTTTAAACACAAAAACGTTAAAACGCTTGAAGAGCACTTTACATGGAGAAACAGAACATTACTAAAAATTTCCATTTTTATATATTTATTTATTTATTTATTTTTTATTTATTTATTTTTTTTTGTATAATGTTACGTATCAAAACGCCAAATTCATGGAAAGCACACTACATGGGTAAACGAAAGGATATTACCAGTAAGGTGTTTTGTGTTTTTGAGCTTCTTAATTACCAAATCTCTAAAATGCGTCAATACCTCGGAGTATTATATTATATACTCTTATATATACTTATATTATATATTATATGGAGTAACAAAACATTACCAAAACGTTTCTTTTGAGTATTTTTCATAATGTTAGGTCTCAAAGCGCTAAAATGCATGCAAAGTACTCTATATGGGGAAAAGAAACATTACCAGAAAATGTCTTTGGGTGTTTTTTTTTTCAGTCTGTTACGCACCAAAACAATAAAAGGCATGGAAAGCACTCTATACTGGAACACAAAAACACATTACAAAAGCGTGTCTTTTGAGTGTTTTTGATCTTTATGTACATTATCGCTAAGACGCATGGAAAACATTTTTTGTGGAGAAACAATATAACATTACAAAAAATGTGTATTTTGAGTGTTTTTTTAGCTTGTTAGCAACAAAAAACGGGAAAAAATATGCAAAGTACTTCATATCGTGAAACAAATCTTTATCAACGGAAATGTGTATTGTAACTGTTATTGACCTTCTTAAGTAACAAAATGCTAAAACGCGTGAATAACACTCTATATGCAGAAACTTAATAATATTACCATTAACGTGTGTTCTGATTATTTTTCACAATGTTTGATACCGAAAGCAAAAATGTATGTAAAGAACTTCATATGGTGAAACGAATCAACATTATCAGATAAGTGTCTTTTCAGTGTTTTTGAAAGCCTTGGGCACAAAAACGATAAAATACATATTATAATACATACATTGGAATACAAAACAACGTTACGAAAAATGCGTCTTTTGAGTGTTTTATGTTTTAGAACTTATTACGTATCAAAACGTTAAAAAGCATGGAAAACACCGTTCGTGGAGAAAAAAAAATAATATCCCCAAAAGCGTGTATTTTTTTTTTTTTTTGTGCTTGTTACGTTCAAAAATGCCAAAATTCATGGAAAGTACCTTATTTCGGAAATGAAAAGATTTTACAAGAAGCGTGTATTATAAATGTTTCTGAGCTTAAGTACCAAAACGCTAATACGCATGAATAGCACTTTATACAAAGAAATAGAATAACATTACCAAAAAACTTTTGAGTGCTATTTACATTGTTGGGTAACAAAACGCTAAAATATATGCAAAGCACATTATATGGGGAAAGGAAAAGCATTACAAGAAATGTGTATTTTGTATTTTTCAGATTTTTAGATACTAAAACTTTAAAACGCGTGAAGATCACTCTATATAAACAGAACAACATTACTAAAAGCGTTTATTTTCAGTGTATTTTTCACTTTGTTAAGTAGCGAAACACCAAGATGCATGTAAACCATCCTGAAACGTGTAGAATGAGTGTTTTTGAGCTAAGGTGTCAAAACGCAATAACGCGTAAAGATATATAATAATGAATATAATATATAATATAATGAAACGAACTACACCAAATGATGAGCAACGTTCATCGTGTATAATGAAAGAAACAAAACAATAAACAAACAATAAACGTTTATTTATTTTTTGTTCAAATAGGTTGCAAAACGCTAATATATTTTTTTTTTAATTATATATAATAAGGAAACGGAGTTTACTTTCATAAAAAAAAAAAAGTTATCAAAAACGTTTACTGTGAGTGCAGGGAAACCTCCTTTAATGGGGAAACGAAAGATTATGAGAAACGTGTATAATGACTGTTTTCGAGCTTATAAATCGTGGATTTGAGGCGTTTTAAAGTTTTCGTAGGTAGGTAGTTTAAAAACGCTGAAAAGAAACGTTTTTGGTAATGTTGTTTTGCTGTGTTACATAGGGTGCTTCCCTTGCTTAGCAATTTTTTTAGTGCCTAACACGCTCATAAAAAATCAAAAGACACATTTCTAAAAGCCTTATTTTACCAATGTAAGGTGATTTACGTACATTTTGCCGTTTTAGTACATAAAAATATGAAATACATTAAAAATGCACGTTTTTGGCATGTTCTGTTTCTCCATATAGATTTCTATTATAGCGCTTTCGAGTTTTTTTTCACCTAATATATTCAAAAACATTCAAAATACACTTTTCTCGTAATGTCTTTTCGTTTCATCATATAAGGTACTTACCATGCTTTTTGATGTTTTTGTACGTAACAAGCATAAAAACTGAATATATATATATATATATATATATATATATATATATATATATATATATATATATATATATATATATATATATATATATATATATATATATATATATATATATATATATATATATATATATATATATATATATATATATATATATATATATATATATATATATATATATATATATATATATATATATATATATATATATATATATATATATATATATATATATATATATATATATATATATATATATATATATATATATATATATATATATATATATATATATATATATATATATATATATATATATATATATATATATATATATATATATATATATATGTATATGTATATATATTTTTTTTTCTTTCATAAGCAGTGTTTTGCATGCTTTTTAACGTTTTGTTACGTAAGTAGTTTAAAACACTCAAAAGACGTGTTTTTCATAATGTTTTATCTTCGTATATAGAATGTTTTATATGTTTTTTAGAGTTTTCTGGATAATACCTCATAAAAGCTCAAAAGTCGTTTGTGGAAACGCCATTTTCTTTCCACATATATTGTGCTTTTCATGCATTTTGTGTCCATGCATTTGCATACATATAAAGTGCTATTCAATCTATTTCAAGTTTTTGAACCTAAGATGCAGAAAAAAAAAACATTCATAAATATATGTTTCTCGTAATGCCTTTTTGTTTCTTCATATAAGGTATTTTCCATGCTTTTCATGTTTGTGTAAGTAAGAAGCTGAAAAAAAAACACTCAAAATACTTGTTTTGGGAATGTTATTATCTTTCTCCATAAAGTGTGTTTTACATGCGTTTTATTGTTTTGCTACGTAAGAAGATCAAAAACACCCAAAGGACACGTTTTTCGTAATTTTGTTTTGTATTGGCATACAAGGTGAATTCTGTGTGTTTTGGTGTAGTACATGCTCAAAACCACTGAAAAGACACGTTTCTGGTAATGCCGTTACGCTTCCTCATATTGCAGGCTTTGCATGTATGTTCGCGTTTTGGTAACTAATAATGTAAAAACAATCAAAATACACATTTTTATTAATGTTTTGGTTTTCCATATAAAATATGTTTTAGAGTTTTAGTAACGCTTATAATACACGTCTCTGGTAATATTCTCTCATTTCCCCATATAAGGTATTTTGCATGCATCTAAATGCTATAAATACTTATGTTTTGGAATATTATTCTGTTTTTACATGAAGGTTGTTTTGCATGCATTTAGGTGATTTAGTATGTAAGAAGCTCAAAGACGTTTAAAAGACATCTTTTTCGTAAAGTTGTTTTGTTTTTCCACATAGGTTGATTTTCATGTTTTTTTTTTTTTAACGTTATGTTGCTTAACACGTTCAAAACATTCAAAAGACATGTTTCTGGAAAACTTGATTCCTTTCCTCATGTAGGGTTTATTGCATTCCTTTTGCCGTTTTCGTACCTAACAATGTGAAATGCACTCAATATACACGTATTTTGGTAATGTTGCTTTTTTCCTTCATATTTTGGTACCTAAGAAGATCAAAACACTAATAATACACGTCTCTGGTAATGTTCTTTTTGCTCTTGATATAGATTATTTTGCATGCATTTTTGTTGTTTTTTGTACATAACATGCTCAACGACACTCAAAATACTTGTTTTTGGTAATGTCATTCTGTTTCTTCGTAAAGGAAGTTTTGCATGCGTTTGAGCGTAAAAAAATAAAATAAATAAATAAATAAATAAACACGTTTTTCGTAATGTTATTTTCTGATATGTGGTGCTTTCCATTTTTTTAGCGGTTTGGTGCCTAACATGCACAAAAAAAAAAAAAAAAAAACACAAAAGATAAGTTTCTCAGTGTCGTTTCGTTTCTACATATAAAGGGCTTTTTCTATGCATTTTGGCGTATTGGTATCAAACAATTTGAAAAAGAAAATTTTTTTTTTTGGGGGGGTAATATTTTTTTTTCTAAATATAGAGTGGTATCAACGCGTTTTCTCGTTTCCTTAACTGAGATGCTAAAGAACACTCATAATCATGATGGCTTTTTTTTCTCCTTATAGATTTTTTTGCATGCATTTGAGGTAATTTTCTACGTAACAAGCAGAATTCTCTAAAAACTTGTTTTTCGTAATGTTAATCCGTTTCTCTATAAAGTGTGTCTTCCTTGAGTTTTGGCATTTTGTTATGTAAGGAGTAAAAGAAAAAAAACACTCAAAAGATGAGTTTTTCGTAATGTTTTGTATAACCATATAGGGTGATTTCCATGCTCAAAAACACGCAAAAGACACAAATCTGTTAATTTCGTTTCTTTTTCCAATATCGGAGACTTTGCATGCATTTTGGCGTCTTGGTACCTAATAATGTGAAAACACTCAAAATATACTGTTTCGTTTATTTTATTATATTTATCCATATCCAGTGATAGTTATTTGTTTTAGCGTTTTCTTTTTTTTTTTTAGCTGAAAGACTCTCATAATACATGTTTTTCGTAATGTCTTTTAGCTTCCTTATGTAGAGCACTTTGCATGCATTTTATAATTTTTTCTAGGTAACAATCTTAAAACACTCGAAATATACGTTTTTTTTTATAAAGATATACTGTTTCCCCATTAAGGGATTTTTGCATGCTTTTCAGCGTTTTGGTACATAAGTAACTCAAAAACAATGAAAAGAGACGTTTTTGGTATTATTGTTTACTGTTCGTATATACGGTGTTTTCCATGTTTTAATCGTTTTGGTGCCTATATCACTCATAAACACTCAAAAGACATGTTTCTGTAAATTTCGTTTCCTTTCCTCATATAGAGTGCTCTGCATGCATTTTGGTGTTTTGAAGTTTGTGAAATACGAAAAAAAAAAACGTTTTTTTTTTTTTTTATATCGTGTTTCTCCATATAGATTGCTATTGATGCCTTTCATCGATTTGATACCTAAAAGGATTGAAAAACGCCCATAATACAGTTTTTTCGTAATGTCTTCGTTACGTATGCATTTTTTACTTTTTTATTTTGTACGTAAAAAGGTCAAAAAACACTCAAATTAGTTTTTTTTACGTAATGTTGTTCTGTTTCTCCATAAAAGGGTGTTATTGAATGCATTTTAGTGTTTTGGTACGTAAAAACCTCAAAAAAAAAAAACACTCAAAAGACACGTTTTCTTTTCCATATGGTGGATTTTCAATGGATTTTGACGTTTTGGTATATAATAATTGGAAAAACACCCAAATACATGATTTTGGTAATGATGTTCTGTTTCTCGATATAGCGTCCTATTCATTCGTTGGAACATTTAAGTATCTATGAAGCTCAAAATACACATCTTTCTTTTAATGTAATTTCATTTTCCCATATCTTCCTTTACATCCATTTTGGTATTTTTGTACATAACAAACTAAAATACACACAAAATACTTGTTTTTGGTAATGTTATTCTGTTTCTTTTCTTAAAAAAAAAAAAAAAGAGTCCTTTTAAATGCGTTTAATCATTTTGGTAGGTAAGAAACTGCAAAAGTCATAAGACACATTTTTAGTAATGTTGGTTTTTATTCTCATAAAGGATGATTTCAATGCTTTTTAGCGTTTTGGTGCCTAGTATGCATAAAAGCACGCAAAAAAAATCGATCCTTGGATTGTCGTTTCGTCTCTTTAAAAAATGCTTTTCCATTCATTTTTCTAGGTAACAAATAAAAAAAAAAAATCAAAATACACGTTTTTTGGTAAATTTATACTGGTTCTTAACAAAGGGTTTTCACATGCTTGTCAGTGTTTGGTACATAATTAGCTTAAAATCGATGGAAAGAGATATTTTTAGTAATACTGTTTTCTTTTACCATATAAGGTGTTTCTAAGCCTTTTTTTTTATTGTTTTGGTGTCTACAACGCTCATAAACACTCTAAAGACACGTTTATCGAAATATCGTTTCTTATACCCATATAGAGTGCTTTGCATGCATTTTGGCGTTTTGATACCTAACTTTGAAATACACTTAAAATACATGTTTTTGTTCATGTTATTGTGTTTCTTCAAATAGAGTGCTATTGATATTTTTTATTGCTTTAGTACGTAACTAGACCATGATAAACGTTTTTCGTAATGTCTTTTCGTTTTCCCATATAGGGTACCTTGGATGCATTTTGGCATTTTTGTACGTAACAAGCTCAAAAACACTGAAAATAGTTGTTTTTGGTAATGTTACTCTGTTTCTCCATGAAAGGTGTCAAAGTACACGTTTTTCGCAGTTATTCTGTTTCTCAATATATAATGCTATTCATGCGTTTTATCGTTTTTGTACCTAAGAAGCTCAAAAACATTCATAACACATGTTTCGACTAGTGTCTTTTCCTTTCCTCATAGCTTGTAATTTCCATGTATATTTCTACGTAAGAAGGCGAAAAACCCTCGAAATCTTGTTTTTGGTTATAATCTGTTTCTTCTAATGAGGGTGTTTTACATATTTTTTTATTTTTTGTACGTAAATAGCTCAAAAGCGCTGAAAAGAGACAATTTTGATGGTGATGTTTTTGTTTTCTCAAGTAGGGTGCTTTCCATCTTTTTTAGTGTTTTGTTGCCTACCACGTTCATAAACACTCAAAAGAGAAGTCTTTTAGAAACGTCGTTTCTTAACCCCATATAGGGTGATTAGCAAGCATTATGGGGATTTGCTATCTAACAATGTGAAATGCACTCAAAAAGCTCTTTTTTTGGTAATTCTTCTTATATAGTTTTCGAGTTTTAGTACATAAAAAGCTCAAAAGCACTCAAAATGCTTGTTTAATTTTTTTAATGTACACATTAAACAACCAGTACACATTAAACAACCAAACTCTGGTAGGTACAGGGTACGAGAAAGATTTAGGAGTTATAGTTAGCTCTGAACTCCGTCTAGGGAAACAATGCACAGAAGCCAGAAACAAGGCAAATAGGGTACTAGGGTTCATTTTTAGGAGTGTTAAAAGTAGAAGGCCGGAAGTAATATTAAAGTTATACTTGGCGCTGGTCAGACCTCATCTAGACTACGCTATGCAGTTCTGGTCCCCACATTACAGGAAAGATATAGGTCGATTAGAATCAGTACAGTTAATACAAATAAATAAAAGTCACGTTTCTAGAAATCTTGTCTCTTTTCCCCATATAGTGAATGTGAAATACACTCAAAATACACGTTTACGGTAATGTTGTTCTATTCCTCCATATAGAGTGGTATTCATCCTTTTTGAGGTTATGTGGATAAGAGGCTCAAAAACACTCATAATAGTCGTTTCTTGTAATGCCTTTTCGTTTCCACACGTTGGGTACATTGCATATATTTTGGCGTTTTTCTACATAAAAAGCTCAAAAAACACTTAAAATTTTTGTTTTTAGTAATATTATTCTGTTTCTCCATAAATAGTATTTGGATGCATCTTAGCGTTTCGGTACATAAGTACATCAAAAACACTCACAAGAGATGTTTTATGTATTTTTCATTCCCTTATAGGATGATTTCCATACCTTTTAGCGTGCTGGTGTACATCTTTGTCTTAAATACTGAAAGACACGTTTCTGGAAAATTCCTTTCCTTTCCATATGTAGCTTGGTTTTTAAGAATTTTGCTGTTTTAGTACTTAAGAATGTGAAATACAATTAAAATACACGCTTTTCTTAATGCTTTTCGTTTCCCCATTTCGGGTACTTAGCATTGTTTTTGGCGTTTTTCTACGTAACTAAGACAAAACACTCAAAATATTTATTTTTGATAATGTAACTATGTTTCTCTATAAAGTATGCGTGTATAAAGTAAGCATGCGCTATGGTTTTTGGTAGGTAAGATCAAAAACACTAAAATACATGTTTTTCGTTATGTTGTTATGCATTCCCATACAGGGTGAATTCATGCTTTCTATCGCTTTGGTGTCTAACAGTCAAAAATACTGGAAAAGAAAAGTTTCCGGTAATGTAGATTCGTTTATATATATATATATATATATATATATATATATATATATATATATATATATATATATATATATATATATATATATATATATATATATATATATATATATATATATATATATATATATATATATATATATATATATAGGAGGCATTACAAGCATATTCGCGTTTTTGACACCTAACAATGAAAAAAAAAAAAACTTAAAATGCACCTTTTTAAAAATATTTTGTTTCTTCATATATAGTGCTATTCATGTGTTTTAGCGATTTGTCATTTAGGAAACTCAAAACCACTTATAATACTCATTTCTCGTAATGGCATTTTTCCATTTAGAATACTTTCAATGCATTTTGGCTTTTTCTGTGTGACAAGCTAAACAACAATCAAAAGACTTGTTTTTGGTAATGTTATTCCCGTTCTCCATCATAGGTGTTTTGCATGCGTTTTAGTGTTTTGGTACGTAAGTAGCTCAAATATCCTCAAAAGGCATTGTTTTTAATGTTTTGTTTTCCCGTATAGTTTGCTTTCCATACTTTTTTTTAGTGTTTTGGCGCCTAGCACGCTCATACACACTGAAAAGACACTTTTCTGATAATCTCATTTCCTTCCCCCCAAATATGGTGTTTTGCATGCATAGGAAATACATTATAATGAAGCTTTTTTTTTTTTTCATATAGTGTGTTATTCATGCGTTTTAACGTTCTGGTATCTAAGAAACACTCAACATACACGTTTCTTTTAATGTCTTTTTGTTTCCCCTTATAGGGTATTTTGCATGCACTTGTGCGTTTTTGTACGTAAGCATGTCAAAAATACTCAAGATACTTTTGTTTGGTAATGTTGGCCTCTTACTCCATATAGAGTGGTATTAACACGTTTTTACATTTTGGTACCCAAGGAGCTCAAACTCAATCATAATACATGTTTCTCGTAATGTTTTTTTTTTTTGTTTTATCATTATGTTTCGCCTAATGTCTTTTCGTTTTCCCATATAGGTTACTTTACAAGCATTTTGGAGTTTTTCTACTTAACAAGCTAAAAACAGAGAATACTTGTTTTTCGGTAAAGTTATTATGTGTGTCCATGAAATATGTTTTTCATGCGTTTTAGCGTTTTGATACGTAAGATTTTTCAAAACACTCAAAAGACACTTTCCGTAATGTTATTTTACTTCATATTTTTGGTGAATTCTATGGTTTTAGCTTTTTGGTATATAACACGCTAAAAACACAAAATCACGTTTCTGATAATGCCGTTTTATTTCCCCATTTTAATTTTTGCAAAATGGCTTTGCATGCATTTTCGCTTTTTGGTAACTTTAAAAAACAGTCAAAATACACGTTTTTGGTAATGTTGTTCTTTCTTCATATAGAGCGGTATTCATATATATATTTTTGTTTCAAACATAAGAACCTCAAAAACACTCATAGTATATACATGTTTCTGGTAATGTCGTTTTGTTTTCCATTATAGGGTAATTTTCATGGATTTTGGCGTTTTACTACGTAACAAGCTCAAAAACACTCAAAATATACGTTTTTCAGTAAAGTTATGCTGCTTATCCATAAAGAGTGTTTTGCAGGTATTTTAGTGTTTTGGTACATAAGTAGGAAAAAAAAAAACATTAAAAAGAGACGTTTTGGATATTTTTAATTTTTTCCTATATGAAGTGCTTTCCATTTTTTTTAGTGCCTAGAATGCTCATAAACATTTAAAAGACACGTTTCTAGAAATTTCTTTTTTCTTTCCCAATGCGTTGCATGCAGTTTGACTTTTTGGTACTTAAAATACACTTTTTGTACTCAAAATACACACTCTTGGTAATGTTCTTATGTTTCTCCATATTGAGTCTTATTTATGAGTTTTATCGTTTTGATGCCTAAGAAGTTGAAAACAATTAATAATGCACGTTTCTCGTAAAGTTTTCTCATATTCATATAGGGTACTTTGCATGCAAAAATTTTGGTGTTTGTCTACGTAATATGTGAGTGTTTTTGAGCTTGTTACTTGCAAAAACAAAATGAATGTACCTTATATGGGGAAACGAAAAGATAGAAAAAGAAACCTGTATCAAAATGCTAAAAAATAGCTAAGAAAATAACGATACAAATTTTTAGTAATGTTATCGTTTTTCAATAAAGATACGTGGTTTTGAGATTTTAGGTACGAAAAAGCTAGAAAAAAAAATTTAATAGCAGTCTATATATGTTTTTCACAATGATAGGTTTAAAACGCCAGAATGGTTCCAGAAACGTGTTTTTTTTTTAATGTTTATCAGCGTGTTAGACACCAAAACGCTAAAACAGCATGAAAATCATTCAATATGGGAAACGAAAACAACATTAGGAAAAAATGTGTCTTTTGAATGCTTATAAAACTTCTTACCTACTAAAACCTGAAAAAAAAAAAATAGCAAAAAACAATTTCCTTAGAAGCAGAGAAACATTACCAAAAAAAAACAACAACTATTATAAGTGTTTTTGAGCTTGCTACATAGAAAAAAGCCAAAATGCAGGCAAAGTAACCTACATGGGGAAACGAATAAAGTTTGCAAAAAACGTGTATTATGACTGGTTTTTAGCTTCTTAGATACTAAAACGCTAAGAATCATGAATGTCATTCCATATGTAGAAACAGAACATTATCAAAAAACGTTATTTTGAATGTATTTCATATTCTTAGGTACCAAAACGCCAAAATGCATGGGGAAAGGAAATCAGATTTATAGAAGTGTTTCATTGTTTATGAGCGAAATAGGCAATAAAACGCAAAAAAAAGCATGGAAAGCACCCTATTTTGTAAAATGAAACACCATTAACAAAATAGTGTCTTTTGAGTGTTTTTGAGATACGTACCAAAACGCTACAACGCATGCAAGACACTCTTCATAACCCAGAATAACATTACCAAAAAAAAAAGTTTATTGATTTTTTTTTTTTATCTTGGTGCCTAAACGTTTCCCCATATTTCCCCGACATTCTGTATTTTCATATTGAGTGCGATTCATGCGTTTTAGGATTTTGGTACATAAGAATCTCAAAAACACTGATGATAAACGTCTCTGATAATATTGTTTTATTTAATTATATATGATACTTTATATGTTTTTTTTTTCGCCGTTTCTGTACCTAATAAGCTAAAAAATAAAGATACAAATTTTTGGTAATGTTATTGTTTTTCAATAAAGGTTGTTTTAGTATTTTGATACGTAAGATGCTCCTAAACACCCAAAAGACTTTCTTTTGGTACTATTGTTTTGTATTCCAGTATAGGGTGCTTTCCATGTATTTCAGCGTTTTGATGTCTAAAATGCTCAAAAACATTAAAAAAGACACGTCTGTGGTAATAAAAAAAAGCCATTACTATTAACGTGTATTATGAGTGTTCTTCAGCATATTAGGTAATAAAACGCGAAAACGTGTTGTTACCACTCTATATTCAGAAACTGAAGAACATTGCCAAAAAAAAAAAAAAAATGTATATTGAGTGTTTTTCATATTGATAGATACCAAAACGACAAAATACATAGGAAAAAGCCGTTTATATTGGAAAAAAAAAAAAAAACGAAACGACATTTCAAGAAACGTATCTTTTGCGTGTTTTTGTGGTTCTTAGACACCAAAACGGTAAAAAGCATGGAAAGTGCCATATATGTAAGTAGAAAACATTACCTAAAATATGTCGAGTTTTTCTCAGCTTACACACCAAAACACTAAAACGTATGCAAAAACACCCAATTATGGAGAAAATGTACGAAAACGCTAAAACGCCTGGAAAGTACACTTTATGCAGAAACAATATTACCAAAAACAAATATTTTTATTGTTTTTAGCTTGTTACGTAAAAAAACGCATAAAAGCTTGCAAATTAAACGAAAACACATTACAAGAAACGTATATTATTAGTGTTTTTGAGCTTCTATATTACCAAATTCTAAAACCCATAACTCTCTATATGGAGAAACATATCAACATTACCAAAAAACTTGTATTTTGTGTGAATTCCTCAATGATAGGTGCCAAAACATCCTACATGTTAAAAGGAAACGAGATTTCCAGGAAAGTGTCTTTTTCGTGTTTATGAGCGTAATAAGCACCAAAACACTGAAAAACATGAAAAGCACCTTATGTGAAAAAACAAAACATTACCAAAACGTCTCTTTTCAGAGTTTTTGAGCTGTTTACGTACCAAAATGCTAAAACGCATGGAAAACAAGTTTATTGATTTTTTTTTTTTTTTATCTTGGTGACTAAAACGTAAATAACACCGGAAAGGCATGTATCTAGAAATGTTGTACCGTTTCCCCATATTTCCTCCACATTCTGTATTTTCATATTGAATGCGATTCATGCGTTTTAGGATTCTAGTACATAAGAATCTCAAAAACACTGATAATAAACGATAATAAATAAACCTAACCTAACCTAACCTAACCTAACCTAAACGATAATAAACTGATAATGTTGTTTTATTTAATTATATATGGTACTTTATATGTTTTTTTTTTCCGCCGTTTCTGTACGTAATAAGCTAAAAAAATAAAGATACAAATTTTTGGTAATATTGTTTTTCAATAAAGGTTGTTTTACACGTGTTTTAGTATTTTGATACGTAAGATGCTCCTAAACACCCAAAAGACTTTTCCTTTGGTAATATTGTTTTGTATTCCAGTACAGGGTGCTTTCCATGTATTTAAGCGTTTTGATGTCTAAAACCCTCAAAAACATTGAAAAAGACACGGTAATGTCGTTTCGTTTCCCCATGTGCAGTGCTCTTTATGCATTTTGGCGTTTTGGTACCTAATATTATGAAAAACACTAAAAATACACATTTTGGTAATATTGTGCTCATAATACCCGTTCCCGATTATATCATTTATTTCAGTATATATTTTGACGTTACCTAAGAACCTAAAAAAAAATATTCAAAACATTTTTGCTGATGTTATTGTTTCCCCATAAAAAGTATTTTGTATTGTGAAAATACTCGAAATACACATTTTGGTAAAGTTCTTTATCTACATATAAAATGCTATTCATATCTTTTAAAGTTTTGATACCTAAGAAGCTTAAACACACTTGAAATGCAGAATTCTCGTAATGTCTTTTAGTTTCCCCATTTTGGGTACTTTCCATGGATTTTTGATGATGAAAACACTCTTAATAATTGTTTTCTCCAGAAAATGAGTTTTTACAGGAATTTTAGCGTATTAGTACGGAAGTAGCTCAAAACACTCAGAAAAACCGTTTTTTTTTTTTTTTTTTTTGTTTCCCTGTATAGAGTTTTCCATGCTTTAGAGCGTTTTGGTGCCTAACAAGTTTATAAACACTCAAAAGACACGTTTTGGTATTGTTTTGGCGTTTTGGTTCCCAAAGATGTGAAGTACGCTGAAAATAAACCTTTTTATTAATGTTATAATGTTTCTTCATATAGAATGCTATTCATGCGTTTTAGTGTTTTACCTTAAAAACACTCATAATACACGTATCTGGTAATGTCCTTTCATTTCCCCATATAAGGTACATTGCCTGCATTTTGCATTAAAAACATTTGTTTTTCGTAATGTTATTATCTTGTCCCTAAAGAGTGCTTAAAAAATATATCAAAAGATACATTTTTTTTTTATATCTTGTTTCCTGACCCTATATAAGATGTTTTGCATGCATTTTGGCATTTTAGTATCTAACAGAGTGAAATGCATTTAAAATACACGGTTCTTATGATGTTCTGTTTTCCTTTTTTTTTTTTTTCTTACATATAGACTAAAGCGTTTTCGTGTTTTAGCACCTAGGAAGATCAGAAACACTCATAATGCACGATCTTTTTTTATAATGTCTTCGTTTTCTCATACAGAAGTACGTTTTTGACGTTTTTGTACTTAAGCTTAAAAGCACACAAAATACCTGTTTATTGTCTTACTCCATATAAGGTGTTTTGCATGCATATGGTTTGGTACGTGAGTAGTTCAAAACACTGAAAAATAACTATTTTTTTTTTTTTTCATATAGGGTGCTTTAGATGTTATTTAGCGTTTTGGTACCTTACACGCTCATTAACACTCAAAAGACTAGTTTCTTGAAATCTAGTTTCCTTTCCCCATAGAGGGTGCTTTGCATGTATTTTTTTGCATTTTTATACCTAACAACGTTAAATATACTCAAAATACACGTTTTGGTTAATGTGGTTATGTTTCTCAGTATAGTAAACTATTCATGTCTTTTAGCGTTTTGTTACCTAAGAAGCTCAAAAACTCTCATACGAGTAATACTTGTTTCTCGTAATGTCTTTTCGTTTCCCCATATAGGGTACTTCGCATGCATTTTATCGATTTTGTACGTAATAAGTTAAAAACTCTAAAAATAATTGTTTTTGATAATGTTATTGTATTTCTCCATTAAGTGTGTTTTGTATGCCATTTAGCGTTTTGTTACATAAGAATTTCAAAAACAGTGAAAAAACATTTTTTTTTTTCGTAATATTGTTTTGTATACCTATACACGGAAAAATTCCATGCTATTTTAGCTTTTTGTGCCTAAGACTCTCAAAAACTCTCAAAAGACAAGTTTCTTGCAATGTCTTTTTTTTCCCATATAGTGGAATTTGCATGCATTTTGGCTTTTTTGCACCTAATAACGTGGAAACACTTAAAATTCACGTCTTTGGTAATATTCTGTTCCTCCATATAGAGAGCTATTTATACGTTTTAGCGTTTTGATTCCTGAGAAGTTAAAAAAAACTCATAATACATGTTTCTCGTAGTGTATTTTCGTTTCTCCATACATTTTGGCGTTTTCCTAAGCCAAAATTTATGGAACGTATCTAAGAAGATCCGAAACACTCAAAATATTTCTTTTGAGTAATCTTTGTTTCTTCATATAAGGTGTTTTGCATGCGTTTTAGCGTTTTGGTACGTAAACAGCTCAAAACTCTGAAAAGAGACGTTTTTGGTAATGATTTGTTTTCTCACATAAGGTGCTTTTCATGCTTTTCAGTGTTTTGGTGTTTATTACGCTCATAAACACGAAAAAAGACATTTTCCTGGAAATCTTGTTTCCTTTCAACATGTAGGGTGTTTTGCCACCTATCATTGAGGAAGTCACACAAAATACAAGTTTTTGGTAATGTTGATTAGACATTAACAACACGTTTCTAAAAGTATTTCTTTTTCTTTCCTCATATAGAGTGTATTAAAGCGTTTTCACGTGTTCGTACCTAAGGAAATCAAGAACATTCATAATGCTCTTTCCTCGTAATGTCATTTCGATTCTTCATAGGAAATACTTTGCATTGCATGCATTTTGGCGTTTTTCTACGTAAAAAGCTCAAAGACACTCAAAATAGTTTTTTTTTGTATGTTATGTTTCTCCATGAAAAGTCTTCTGCATATGATTTTGGATTTTGGTAGGTGAAAAGCTCAAAGGTACATTTTTTTTTTGTAATGGTATTTTGATTTTTCTTTTAGGGTGCTTTTCATATATATATATTTTTTTTTTTGGTGTGTGTGTTTTCGTACCTAGCACGCTCATAAAAACTCAAAAGACACGTTTCTGTAATTCTCGTTTCTTTTCCCATATAGAGTTCTTTGCATACATTTTGGCGTTTTGGTAACTAACAATGTGAAAAACACAATTTTTCGTTGTTATTTTTCTCCATATAGAGTGGTTTTCATGTTTTTTTACGCGTTTTGGTAAAAAAAAGGCTCAAAAATACTCATAATACACTTTTCTCGCAATGTTTTTTTTGTTTCCATATAGGGTAATTTCATGATCTTGGCATTTTTCTACGTATGAAACTCAAAAACACTTAATATACACGATTTTTTTTGGGGGGGTAAATGTATACATTTTTTTTTTATTACATACGTTTTAGCGTTTTAGTACGTAACTTTATAAACAATGAAAAGACACGTTTTTGGTAATGTTGTTTTGTTTTCATAAACACTAAAAAGACGTTTCTTAAGATATCGTTACTTTTGCCAAATATAGGGTGCTTTAAATGCATTTTGGCGTTTTGTCACTTCAAAATACGAAATGCACTTAAAATACACGTTTTTGATAATGTTGTTCTGTTTCTCTCTTTATAGAGTCCTACTCATGCAAATCTGAAAAAAAAAACACTCAATACAAGGTTCTCGTTATGCCTTTTCCAATCCCTATTGCATTGTACATTGCATGCATATTGACCTAATATGCTGAAAAAGACACAATTTATTTATTTTTTTTTTTGTAATGGTAATGTTTCTAGTTTTTTTTTTCATGCATTTTATCGTTTTCTTACCTAAATAGCTGAAAACAGACTCAAAATGTACAATATTAGTAATGTTGTTTCGTTTTCCCATATAAGGTGTATTCCATTCTTTTTAGCATTTTCGTGCCTAACATGCACAAAAACACACAAAAAAAATAAATTTCTTGTAATGTTGCCTCGTTCCTGAATATAAAGAGTTTTGCATCCATTTTGTCGTTTTCATATTTTACAGTACGAAAAACACTTAAAATACACGTTTTTAGTAATGTTGTTGTGTTTCTAAATAGGAAGTGTTATTCTTACTTTTCCTCATTTTTGGTACCTAAAAAGCTGAAAACATCCATTATACATTTTTTTTTCTTTAATGTTATTATGTATCTCCATAAAAGGTGTTTTGCATGAGTTTTAGCGTAAAAAGTAAAAACAAAACTCTCAAAAGACTCGTTTTTCGTAACGTTTTGTATTCCGCTATAAGGTCATTTTCCATGCTTTTCAGCGTTTTCTTGCTTAACGTGCTGAAAGACACATAAATACACGTTTCTCGTTTCTTGTAATCACGTTTCATTTTCGTATGTAAAGGCTTTTCAGGTATTTTGGTAATGTAAAAAAGCACTCAAAATGCGTGTTTTTGGTAATGTCGTTTTGTTTCTCCATATATAGTTGTATTATCGCATTTTTCCGTTTTGGTACCTAAGAAGCTTAAAAACACTTTCTCGTAATGTCTTTTCGTTTCATCATAGAGAGTACTTTGCACGGCTTTTTTTTCTTTTTTGTACGTAACAAACTCAGAAAACAATTGAAATACAAGTTTAAATAAAGTTATTGTGTTTCTGAATAAAGCATATTTATTTGCGTTTTAGCTTTTGGAAACGTAAGTAGCTCACAAACACTGAAAAGAGACATTTTTTGTAATGTTGTTTTGTTTTCCCACATATAGTGGACACACAAAGCGTTTTCGCTTTTATCGTTTTGGTGCCTAGCACGCTCATCAATACTGGAAAGACACTTCTGGAAAACTCGTTTCGCCATTTAGGGTGCATTACATAGACAATGGCGTTTTGGTACCTAACAATGTGAAATATACTTAAAATACACGTTTTTGGTAATGTTGTTTTGTTTATCAAAAGAGATCGCTAGTCATGCGATTTCTCGTTTTTGTACCTAAGAAGCCCAAAAAAAACACTCTTAAGAAATGGTTCTCGCAATGACCTTTCGTCTAAACATATAGGGAACTTTGAATGTATTTTGCCGGTTTTGTACGTAAAAAAACCTGAAAACAGTCAAAATACTTGTTTATGGTAAAATTATTCTGTTTAACCATGAACTGTGTTTTATATGGGTTTTATCGTTTCAGTACGTAAGAAGAATAAAAACACTCAAAAGACATATACGTAACGTTGTTTTGTATTCTTATATAAGGTGATTTCCATGCTTTTAAGCGTGTTGGTGCCTAACACGCTCAAAAACACTGAAAAGACACGTTTCTGGTAATGCTGTTTCGTTTCCCCATATATGAACCTTCCTTTCCTCGTGCTGTTTTGCTACCTAATAATGTGAGAAAACTCAAAATACACGTTTTTGGTAATGTTGTTAGTTTTTCGATATAGAGTACTATTCATTCGTTTTAGGATTTTGGTACCTAAGAATATAAAAAAAAACTCATAATACACGCTTCTCGTAATTTCTCGTTTCCCCGTATAGAGTAAATTGCATTCATTTTTACTTTTCAACGTAACAAGCTCAAACCATTTAAAACACATATTTTTTTTTATAAAGTTATTGTGTTTATGAAGAGTGTTTTTGCATGTAATTTAGAGTTTTGGTACGTAAGAAGCTGAAAAACACTCATAAGATACGTTTTTTTCGTAATGTTTTGAATTTTCATACATAGTGATTTTAAGCACCTTGGTGCCTTACATGCTCAGAAACCCTCAAAGCACTATTTTTTTTTTTTTCTGAAAAATGTCGCTTCCTTTCCTATTATAAAGGGTTTTGCATGCATTTTGGCGTTTTGGCGGGTAACAATGTGAAACACACTCAAAATACATGATTTCTCTATTTCGAAAAACAAAACAACATTACATTAATCTTGCCTTTTGAGTCTTTTCATCTATTTACGTACCGAAACGCTAAAACGCATGCAAAAAACTTTAATGTAGAAACAGAATAGTATTATCAAAATCATATATATTTTTTTTTATAGCTTGTTACGTAGAAAAAGCGAAAATGCATGCAAAGTACCCTATATAAGGAAACAAAAAGACTTCATGAGAAACGTATATTATGAGTATTTTGAGGTTCTTAGGTACCAAAATGTTAAAGTGCATGAATAACACTATATAGGGAGAAACAGAAAAGCATTATCGAAAACATGTATCTCGACTGCATTTCATATTGTTAGGCAATATTATGTCTTTTTGAGTGTTTATGAGCGTGCTAAGCACCAAAACCCTAAAATGTATGTAAGCTTCCTGTATGTGTAAACAAAATAATATAACAACATACATCTCTTTTCAGTGTATTTTGAGGTATGTACCAAAACGCCAAAATGCATGCAAAAAAAAAAAAAAAAAGTATGGAGGAATAGTAAAAAATTACAAAAGAAACGTGTTTTTAGTGCTTTTCAACTCAATACGTAGAAAACGCCAAAATGCATGTAAATTACCCTATATCTGGTAACGAAAAGATATTACAAGAAACGTGTATTTTTAGTGTTTTTGAGCTTCTTTGGTACCAAAACGAGAAAAAGTATGCATAGCACCCTATATAGAGAAACATAATAAGATAACCAACCATAATAAGATAACCATGAAAAATAGTTTATAAGGGGAAACGAAAGAACTTTACGAGAAACGTGTATTATGATTGTTTTTGAGCTTCTTAGGTACCAAACCAGAAAAAAAAAAATGTATGAATATCACAGTATATAAAAGAAACATAAATTATTATAAAAAAAAAACTTGTATTTTGAATGTTTTTAAGATTGTTAGGTATCAAAACGGTGAAGTGCATGGAAATATCCCTATAAGGGGAAACAGAACTACGTTTCCAGAATCATATATTTTCAGTGTTTTTAACGTATTAGGAAGGAAAATGGTAAAAAAAAAACGGTAAAAAAAATCCTTATGGAAAATAAGTATCGAGTGTTTTTGAGTTATTTTTTTACGTCAAAAACACCAAAATGCATACAAACTATCCTATATGGGGAACCAAAACGACATTACAAGAAACGTTTATTATCATTATTTTTTTTTTTTTAGCTTCTTAGGTACCAAAACGTTAAAACGCATGAATAGCGCTTTATTTGGAGAAAAAGATTAATACCAAAAACGTGTATTTTAAGTGTATTTCACATTATTAGGAGATATAACAGCGAAATGCATGCAAAGCACTCGATATGGAGAAACGAAAAGTCTTTACGAGAAATCTGTTTTTTGAACTTAAGTACCAAACTCTAAAACGCATGAATAACCTTCTATATGAAAAAAAAAAAAAAATACAGAACAATAGTACCAAGAACCGTGTCTTTTGAGTGTTTTTTTTTCAGTATCTTACGTACCAAAAACGCAAAAAACGCATGCAAAGCACACTTTATGGAGAAAAAGACTAATATTACCAAAAACAAGTTTTTTGGGGGTGTTTTGTGAGCTTAGGTGGAAAAACGCCAAAATACATCCTTCTTAGGTACGAAAATTTTATATGGAGAAACGAAAAGGCATTACAAGAAACGTGTTATGACTGTTTTTGAGCTTCTTAGGTACCAAAACGCAATAAATCACGAATAACATTCTATATGAAAATACAAAACAACATTACCGAATACGTGTTTTGAGTGCTTTTTTTTTCACATTCATAGATACCAAAACACCAAAATGCATCCAACGATCCCTATATAGGGAAAAGAAATTAAATTTCTAGTAACGTGTCTTTTATGAGTTTATTAGCGTGTTAAGTACCAAAACGACAAAAAAATAAATAAATAAATAAAAAATAAAAAACACCCTATATGTATAGCAAAACGTCAGCGAAACCGTCTCTTTTCAGTGTTTTCAGGTAATTACGTATCATAATGCTAAAACGCATGAAAAAAAAAAAAAAACATTTATGGCGAAACATTATATTTTTGCGAAAAAAAAATATTTTTGAGTTTGTTACAAAAACGACAAAATGCACACAAAGTACACTATGGGAAACGAAAGGGCATTACCTGAAACGTGTATTATTAGTGCTTTTGAGCATCTTAGGTACCAAAATGTTAAAAGGTATTAATAGTACTCAATGAAAAAAAAAAAAAACATTACCAAAAACTTGTGTTTTATGTGTATTACACATTATTAGGTGCCAAAAAGACAAAAAACAGGAAAAAATAGGCTATAGTTGGGAAAGAAAATGATATTTCGTGAAACGTGTCTGTTGAGTGTTTATGATCGTGTTAGGCACGAAAATGTTTTTGAGCTACTTACGTACCAAAAAGCTAAAACGCACGTGAAACATGATTTATGGAGAAACACAATAAAATTACGAAAAAAAACAAATATTTTAAGGGTTTTCAGATTGTTACCTACGAAAACGCCAAAATATATGCAAAGTATTGCATATTAATATATTGCAATATTAAGAAACGAAAAGACATTACAAGAAAAGTGTATTATCAGTGTTTTTAAGCAAAAACAAGTATTTAAATGCTTTTGAGCTTGTTACGTACAAAATCACCAAAATGCATGAGGAAATGAAAAGACATTGCGAGAAATGTGTGTTATGAGTGTTTTTGAGTTTCCTATCTACGAAAACGCGAAAACCCTGTAATAACACTCTAAATGGAGAAACAGAACAACATCAAAAGAAAAAAACAAACGTGTCTTGTGTATTCTTTTACACTGTTAAGTAATTAAATGCATAAATACATGTAAGGTACCCTATATGAGGAAAAAAAAAAAAAGACATTTCCAGGAACATGTTTTTTGAGTGATTATGATCTTGTTAAGTACCAAAACGCAAAAATGCATGCAAACACTCTTCATGTAGAAAACATGATAATAGTACTGAAACCAAGTATTTCGAGAGTTTTTGAGCTTATTACGTAGAAAAATGCCAAAATCCTTGATTACACGATCTGAAGAAACAAAAACGCATTACGAGAAACTTGTGTTATGAGTGGTTTTTTTTCAGTTTCTTAGGTACTAAAACGCTAAAACGTCTAAATATATGGAGAAAATTAACATTATAAAAACTTGCATTTTGAGTGTATTTCACATGGTTAGGTACCAAAATGCCAAAATGTACGCAAAGCACACTTTATAGGAAAAGGAAACGATATATCCAGAAATGTGTTTGTTGAGTGTTTATGAGCGTGTTAGGCACCAAAACGGTTAAAAAAGCATGAAAAGTACCCTATATGGAAAAAAGAAACATCATTACCAAAAACGTTTCTCTTCGGTCTTTTTGAGCGAAATAGACTCAAAATATATGTTATTAATAATGTTATGTGTCTTCATATAAAGTGTTATTCATGCGTTTTAGAGTTTTTGTACCTAACAACCAAAAACTTTCATAATACACGTTTCTCGTAAAGTCTTTTCGTTTCGAAACATGCTTTCTTGTAACAATTTCATTTCCCCATATCAAGGGCTTTCCATGCATTTTGGCGTTTCGGTACCTAATAATGTGAAATATGCTCAAAACACACGTTTTTGTTAATGTTGTTCTGTTTCTTCATAGAGTGCTGTTTATAGGTTTAGCGTTTCAATATCTAAAATGTTAAAAAAATAATTATAATACATGTTTTTCGTAATGTCATTACGTCTACCTATTAAGAGTTTTTGTATGCAACAAACTCAAAAAACTCTCAAAATACTTGTTTTTGGTAATGCTATTCTTCTACATAAAAGGTGTTTTGCATGCTTTTTTAGGGTTTCGGTACGTAAGAGGCTGAAAAACGCTCAAAAGACACGTTTTTTTGGTAAAGTTGTTTTCTATTCCCATTTAGGTTGTTTACCATTGCATTTTAAAAACTCAAAAAAAAAACACACATTTCTTGAAATGTAGTATCGTTTCCAAATATATTGGTACTTAACAATGTGGAAAAAAAAAACACTCAAATTACGCAGTTTTTGGTAATGTTGTTCTGTTTCTTTGTATAAGGTGGTATTAACGCGTTATCGCATTTCGGTACCTGGGAAGCTCAAAAACACTTATAATACACTTTTCTTCTAATGTCTTTTTTGTTTCCCCACATAGTAAACTTTTCATATATTTTGGTGTTATTCTGTAACAAGCTCAAAAACACTCAAAATACTTGTTTTTGGTAATGTTATTCTGTTTCTGCATAAAGGGTGTTTTGCATGCATTTTACCTTTTTGGTACATAAGTTCAAAAACACTCAAAAAGTCATGTTTTTCGTTAAGTCGTTTTGTATTCCCAAATAAGGTGATTTCCATGTTTTTTTTTTTAGCGTATTGGTGCTTAACACGCTCAAAAACATTTAAAAGATACGTTTCTGGAAATCTCGTTTTTACCCATATAGAGGATTCTCGATGCATTTTGGTGATTTGCTATTTATCAATGTGAAAACACTCAAAATACACGTTTTTTGGTCTCGATATCGAGTACTATTCCTGAGTTTCAGCATTTTGTTACCTGTGATGTTCAAAAACACTTATAATAGATTTTCTTCGTAATGTCCTTTCGTTTCCCCATATAACGTTATTTTCATGTATTTTTGCATTTTTGTACGTAACACGCTAAAAACACTCGAAATAGTTATTTTTTTGTAATATTATTCTTTTTCTCCATAAAGTGTTTTGTATTCGTTATAGCGTTTTGTACGTAGGAAGCTCTATAACATTCAAAAGACACGTTTTTTCGTAATGATGTTTTATATTGCCGTATACATTGCTTTGCATGCATTTTGGCGTTTTGTTAAATACACTCAAAATATGTTTTAGGTGAAGTATTTATTTATTTTTTTTATTAAGTGCTGTCAATGCGTTTTAGCGTCTTTGTACCTAAAAAGGTAAAAAAAGAAAAACGATTATAATAGATCTTTTATAATGTCCTTTCGTTTCCCAAAATAGAGGACTTTGCATATATTTTGGCGTTTCTTTACGTAACAAGCTCAAAAAAACTCAAAATACTTGTTTTTCGAAAGGATATTCTCTCTCTCTCTCTTTTTTTTTTATAAAGTGTGTTTTGCATGTTTTAGAGTTTTGGTGCTAAAGAAATTCAAAAACCCTGAAAAGACACTTGTTCGTAATGTTGTTTTACATGTATATTCCCATATAGGGTGATTTCTATGTTTTTTTTTTTTTTTAGCGTTATGATGCCTAATACGAAAAAAAAAAATAAATAAATAAAAAAACCCTCAAAAAACATTTTTCTAGTAATGTCGTTTTGTTTCCATATATAGGTGACTGTGAATACATTATGGCATTTTGGTACCTAATAATAAAAAAAAAAAAAAAACACCCAAATACAAATTATTGTTAATGTTGTTCTGATTTGTCGATATAAAGTGCACTATAAAATTCATGCGTTTTAGTATTTTGCTACCTAAGAAGCTCTAAAACTCTCATAATACACCTTTTTCCTAATGTCTTTTCGTTTAATATTACAGAGTCTTTTGCTTGCATTTTGGCATTTTTCCACGTACTAAGCTCAAAAACAAACAAAAACACGTTTTTGATACTTATACTTTTTCTTCATGTTTTTTTTTTTTTTTGCAAGCGTTTCAGCGTTTTTGGTACGTAAGTAGCTCAAAAACACTATAAAGAGACGTTTTGGTAATGTCTTGTTCTCCCATATAGGGTACTTTCCCTCCTTTTTTATCGTCTGGGTGTCTGCACGCACATAAATATATAAAAAAAAAAAAACGCGTTTCTGGACATCTCGTTTCCTTTCTCCATATAGGGTGCTTTCCACGGATTTAAAAACCTAACAATATGATATACACTCAAAATAACACGTAATGTAATTCTGTTTCTCTCTATAGAGTGTTATTCATACTCATTCATAGCGTTTTGGTACTTATGAAACTAATAAAATACTCATAATACACGTTTTTCGTAATGTTTATCCATTTCCCCATTTAGGGTACTGTGCTTACTTTTTGGCGTTTTTCTACGAAACAACTTGATAAAACATTCAAAATACTTATTTTCTTAATGTTATTAATAACATTTTGCATGCGTTTCAAAGTTTTGATACATAAGTTGCTCAAAAACAGTGGAAAAAAAACGTTTCTGGTAATGTGTTGTTTTCCCATATAGGGTGTTTTTTTGTTTCTTTTTTTTTTTTTCGTTTTGGTGTCTAACACGCTCATTAACAATCAAAAGACACTTTTCTTGAAATCTCGTTTTCTTTCACCATATAGGGTGTTTTGTTTGCATTTTGGAGTTTTGGTACCTGACAATGTGAAATACACTCAAAATACATGTTTTTGAAAATATTGTTCAGCTTTTTTTTTTCTTTCTATAGAGTGCTAATTATTGCCTTTTAGCGGTTTGTTACCTAAGAGGTAAAAAAAAAAACACCTTTCTCGTAATATTTTTTTTTCCATTTAACGAAATAGGGTACTTGGAATGTATTTTGACGTTTTTCACGTAGCAGGCTCAAAAACAATCAAAAAACTTGTTTTTGGTAATGTTATTCTGTTTTGCATGCGTTTTAGCGTTCTGATACCTAAGTTGCTCAAAAATACTGAAAAGAGACATTTTTGTTAATGTTTTGTTTTCCATTACAGTGTGATTTCCATGATTTTCATCGTTTTGGAGGTAGAACACTCATAAACACTCAAAAGACACCTTTCTGGGAAACTCGTTTCCTTTCGCATGCTTTACATGTGTATCTAACAATGAGAAATACACTCCAATTACAAGTTTTTGGTAATGTTATTATGTTTCTCCATGAAGATTTTTTTTTTTTTTTTTTTGCATGCGGCTTAGGTTTTTGTTATGTAATAAGCTCAAAAACACTTAAAAGACACGTTTTCCTTAGTGTTGTTTTGTTGTTCAAATCAAGTAATTTCCAAGCTTTATATCGGTTTAGTGTCTAAACACTCAAAAAACACGTTTCTGGAAACACCGTTTCATTTCCTCATAAAGGTTACTTTGCATGTATTTTTGCGTTTTCTACGTAACAAGCTCATAAACACATAAAATACTTGTTTTTGGGAATTTCATTCTGTTTTCCATAGAGAGTGTTTTACAAATGTATTAGCGTTTTGGTACGTAAGAAGCTCAAGAAGATTGAAAAGACATGTTTTTGATAATGTTTTTTATTCCCATATGGTGATCTTTCCATGCTTTTTTGGCATTCTGGTACCTAGCAGATTCATAAACATTCAAAAGACACGTTTCATTAAATTTAGTTTTGTTTGTTAGTGGGCTTCAATATATTTTGGCGTTTTGGCACCTAACAATATGAAAAAACACTCAAAATACACATTTTTGGTAATGTTGATATGTTTATCCATACAGAGTGCTATTCATGCGTTTTCACATTTTGCTACCTAAGAAGCTCAAATTTACTCATAATACACGTTTCTCGTAATGTCTTTTTCTTTCTTCATATAGAATACTTTGCATACATTATGGCGTTTTCTTCCTAACAAGCTCAAAAACTCTCAAATGATTTCTTTTTGGTGATATTATTCTGTTTTTCCATAAAGGGTGTTTTTCATGCATTTTACCTTCTTGGTACGTAAGAAGCTGAAAAAAAAACTCATTATACACGTTTCTCGTAATGTCCTTTTGTTAACCAATATAGAGAGCTTTCCATCCATTTTCGCGTTTTTTGTAAAAAGCTAAAAAAATACTCAAAATATGCCTTTTTGGTAATCTTACTCTATTTTTTCATATTGGTTGGTTTGCATCCGCTTTAGCATTTTTCGACTTAAAACACGGAAAAGGCACGTTTTCAGTAATTTGTTTTGGATTCCCATATAGAATGACTTCCATATTATTTATTGTTTTGGTGACTAACATGCTGAAAAACACTAGAAACACAGGTTTCTTGTAAAGTCGTTTAATTTCCCCATATAGTTGGCTTTGCATGCAGTGTAGGGTTTTGTGCATAACAGTCCGAAAAAAAAAGCTAAAATTAAGTTTTTTGATAATGTTCTTTTTTCATATAATTTCCCCGAATTTTGCCAGAATTTTGGGATCTCGGTACCTATGAGGAAGAATAACAAAAAAAAAAAAATCTTATTTATTTATTTACTTTTTTTTTTTCTCTCTATAAAGAGGTTTTAGCTTTTTGGTACTAATGAAACTTAAAAAACACTCATAATACACGTTTCTCGTAATGTCCTTTTGTTTCCCAGACATAGGGTTCTTTGCATGTATTTAAGCGTTTTTAGAGGTAACATGACCAAAAACACTCAAAATACATGTTTTTGGTAATGTTAATCTGTTTCTCCATAAAGGGTGTTTTGCATGCGTTTTAGCGTTTTGGTATATAAGGAGCTCAAAAACACTTAAAGGCAAGTTCTTGGTAAAAGATGGTTTTATTCCCATGTAATGTGATTGCCCTCCTTTTTAGTGCTTTATTGCCTAACACTCTCAAAAACACTCAAAAGACACTTTTCTGGTAATGTCATTTTCTTACCACATAAAGCTAGTTTTGCATGCAATTTGGTGTTTTCGTAACTAAGAATGTGAAAAACAGTCAAAATACACGCATATCCTAAGGTTGATCTGTATTCTCAATTAAGAGTGTTATTCCTGAGTTTCAGCATTTTGGTATCTAAGAAACTTATCCATATACACGAGTTTTTGAGATTTTTGCCTTGTGGTTCTTGTGAAACTATAAAACACACATTATACAAGTTTCCTGTAATGTCTTTTTGTTTCCCAATATAGAGTGCTTTACATCCATTTTCGCGTTTTTTTTTTTTTTGTTGATTACAAGCTGAAAAACACTTAAAATATACCTTTTTGGTAATGTTATTCTATTTCTTCATATTGGTCTGTTTACATCCGTTTTAGCGTTTTTTTACGTAAAACACTGAAAACACACGTTTTCAATCATTTTGTTTTGGATTCCCATATAGAGTGACTTCCATATTATTTATCGTTTTGGTTCCTAGCATGCTGAAAAACACTCAAAAGACAGTTTTCTTGTAAAGTCGTTTAATTTCCCCATATAGATGGTTTTGCATGCACTTTAGGGTTTGGTACATAACAGTCCGAAAAAAAGCTAAAATTAACTTTTTTGATAATGTTCTTTTATCCACATAATTTCCCTGAATTTTAACAGAATTTTGGCATCTCGGTACCTATGAAGATGAATAACAAAAAAAAAAAAAAAATTATTTTCATTTATTTCATTTATTTATTTTATTTTTTTTGGGGGGGGGTTTCTTTATAAAGAGTGTTATTTGTGGGTTTTAGCTTTTTGGTATTTAAGTAACTTAAAAACACTTATAATACACGTTTCTCGTAATGTCCTTTCGTTTCGCAAACATAGGATTCTTTACATGTATTTAAGCGTTTTTATAGGTAACATGATCAAAAACACTCAAAATACATGTTTTTTTGTAATGTTATTGTGTTTCTCCATAAAGGATTTTTTTGCATTCGTTTTAGTGTTTCGGTATGTAAGGAGCTCAAAAATATTTAACGGCAAGTTCTTGATAAAAGTTTGTTTTATTCACATGTAATGTGATTGCCCTTCTTTTAAGTACTTTATTGCCTAACACGCTCATAAACACTCAAAAGACATTTTCAGGCAATATAATTTTTTCCCCACATAAACCTAGTTTCGCATGCAATTTCGTGTTTTTGGTAACTAAGAATGTGAAAAACACTCAAAATACACGCATTTGGTAATGTTGTTCTGTATCTCAATCAAGAGTGTTATTCATGAGTTTCAGCATTTTGGTATCTAAGAAACTTTTGCCTTATGGTTGTTGTGAAACTATAAAACACTCATTATACAGGTTTCTCGTAATGTCCTTTTGTTTCCCAATATAGAGTGCTTTGCATCCATTTTCGCGTTTTTTGTAGGTAGCAGGCTCAAAAACACTCAAAATATACCTTTTTGGAAATGTTATTCTATTTCTTCATATTGGTTTGTTTGCATTCGTTTTAGCGTGTTTCTACGTAAAACACTGAAAAGACAAGTGTTAAGTGATTTTGTTTTGGATTCTCATATAGAGTGACTTCCATATTATTTATTGTTTTGGTGCCTAACATGCAGAAAAACACTCAAAAGACCGATTTCTGGTAAAGTCGTTTAATTTCCCTATAGAGGTTGCTTTGCATGCAATTTAGGTTTTGGTACATAACTGTCTGAAAAAAAGCTAAAATTAACTATTTTGATAATATTCTTTTTTCCATATAATTTCCATGAATTTTGCCAGAATTTTGGCATCTCGGTACCTATGAAGAAAATAGCAAAAAAAAAAAAAAATTATATATATATATATATATATATATATATATATATATATATATATATATATATATATATATATATATATATATATATATATATATATATATATATATATATATATATATATATATATATATATATATATATATATATATATATATATATATATATATATATATATATATATATATATATATATATATATATATATATATATATATATATATATATATATATATTTTTTTTTTTTTTTTCTCTATAAAGATTGTTATTTGTGGGTTTTAGCTTTTTGGTGCTTAAGGAATTTAATAACATTCATAATACACGTTTCTCGTAATGTCCTTTCGTTTCCCAAACATAGGGTTCTTTGCATGTATTTAAGCGTTTTCATAGGTAACATGATCAAAAACACTCAAAATACAAGTTTTTGGTAATGTAACTCTGTTTCTTCATAAAGGGTGTTTTGCATGCGTTTTAGCGTTTTGGTATGTTAGGAGAGGAGCTCAAAAACACTTAAAGGCAAGTTCTTGGTAAAAGTTGATTTTATTCCCATGTAATGTGATTGCCCTGCTTTTTAGTGCTTTATTGCCTAACACGCTCAAAAACACTCAAAAGACACTTTTCTGGAAATGTCTTTTCTTTTCTTTCCACATAAAGAAATTTCGTATGCAATTTGGGGTTTTTGTAACCAAGAATGTGAAAAACACTCAAAATACACGCATTTGGTAAGATTGTTCTGTTTCTCAATTAAGAGTGTTTATTCATGAGTTTCAGCGTTTTGGTATCTAAAAATCTCAAAAACACTTATAATGCACATTTCTCGTAATGTCCCTTTTTTTTTCCTCATTTAGGGTGCTTTGCATGCATTTTGGCATTTTATTTTTCACGGAATAGCTGAAAAACACTGAAAATACACGCTTTTGGTAATAAGAACATAAGAACATAAGAAATAAGTAAATATGCATGAAGGCATCAGCCTACACGTGGCAGTACTTGTATGAAATATGCCTACGTATTTCCACCTATCATCCCCATCTATATATGTGTAATTTTCTCTTACAGTTGCCAAATGCCTCATCACTAACAGCTTGATTACTAAGTCCCTTCCAATCATCTACTACTGTATATGAAAACCAATTCCTTCCTGTTTCCTTTTTGAACATCAAGTTTTCAGGCTCAAGCCTGAAAACTTCATGTTCTAATTTTCTTGTTCTATCATGGTTACAGATTCTAAGAATTTTCCTTATGTTCCCCTTGTTATAACCCATATACCACTTAAAGACTTCTCTCAGGTTCACTCTTAACCTACGTCTCTCTAAAGAATGTAAATTTAACAGCTTGAATCTCGCTTCGTAAGGAATGCTCCTCATCCCTTGTATCCTTTTAGTCATTCTTCTTTGAAGTGATTCTAATAGACCTTTATCCTTCCTGTGATGTGGTGACCAGAATAGGACAGCGTAGTCTAGATGAAGTCTGACCAGCCCTAAATGTAACTTTAATATTACTTCGGGAGTTTTACTTTTAGCACTCCTGAAAATGAATCATAATACACTATTTGCTTTGTTTCTGGCCTCTTTGCATTGCTTTCTTAGACGGAGTTCAGAGCTAACTTTACATCTCAAATATTTTTCTTACCCTGAACCTACCAGAACTTGGTTGTTCATTGTGTAACTACTGTGTGGGTTTCTTCTACTTACGCTAAGTGCTTTGCATTTGTTGATATTAAACTGCATTTGCCATCTGTCTGTCCATTTGTTCATCCTATCCAAATCTGCCTGCAAGGCGATGGTATGCGATTCTGACCTAATTAATCTACATACTCTCGTGTCATCCGCAAATTTACTAACAACACTACTAATTCCACTATCCAAGTCATTGACATATATTACAAACAACATCGGCCCTAATACTAATAATCCCTTTCTCACCCCACTAATTACTTGACCTCACTCGGATTTAGAGCCGTTTATTACAACACTCTGTCGCCTGCCGCTTGGCCATGACCTTATCCAGATTACTTATAACCTTTTTCCAATTCTTACGAGTAAATACTCTGGAATATATTTCATCTGGTCCTGGTGACTTGAACTTTTCAGCTTATCTATCTCCTGTTCCACTATCTCTTTAGTTATGGTAATATCTGTCAGCTTCTCATTCTCTTCTCTAAATATCTTCTCACTATTCGGCAAATTCTGCATGTTTTCCTGGGCAAAGACAGTTAAAAAATACTCGTTCACAATTTTACTAATCTCCTCCCAACAACTAAGCAGGTCCCATTCTGTTGTCTTTAAGGAACTATTGTTTCTCTATTCTTCGTCTTATATGCCTGATAAAATCCCTTGGGGTCCATCTTCGCTTGGCTGGCTACCTTTAATTCATAACTATTTTTAGCTTTCCTTGTTAAACTCCTGACTTTTCAAATTCATTATATTATGGTCTTAAAACCACTTCCCCTGTCTTTAATCTCATATATATACTTCTCTTTCACCCTGTGTAGTGTTTTAACCTCAGTCATCCATTTAGGACCATTTTTCTGTGATCTTATTCTTCTATAAGGGACGTTCCCTAACTGTCCTGAATGTAATTTATCAACGAAATATTTATTTCGCTTCTCCATAAAGGGTGTTTTGCTTGGGTTTTAGCGTTTCTGTACATAAGAACCTATAAAACACGTTCAAAAAACACTGAAAAGACACGGTGATGATGATGTCGTTTCGTTTTCCGATAAAGGGGGCTTCCAGTGCATTTTGACTTTTGGTACTTAACAATATGAAAAAAAAGTTTAAGTAAAAGTTTTTGGTAGAGTTGTTTTTCCATATAAAGTGCTAATCACGTGTTTTTGAGTTTTGGTACCTAAAAAGCTTAAGATCTCTCATAATACACTTTTCTCGTAATGTCCTTTCTTTTCTCCATGTTGGATGCTTTACGTGTAATTTGGCATTTTTATACTTAACAAGCACAAAAAACAATGAAAATACAAGGTTTTGGTAATGTTATTCTGTTTCTCCGTAAAGGTTGTTTTGCAGGCGCTTCAGCGATTTTGGACGTAAGAAGGTCAAAAACACTTTAAAGATACTTTTTTGGTAATGTTATTTTATATTGCAAAATACGGTGCTTTTGATTCCTAATACTCAAGTAAACACTCAAAAGACACGTTTCCTGTAATATAGTTTTGCTTCTTCATATAGGGATCTGCATGCATTATGATGTTTTGCTACATAATATGAGAAACGCTCAAAATAAAGGTTTCAGGTAATGTTGTTCTTTTTCTCTATATAGGGTGCTATTCATGCGTTTTAGCGTTTTGGTACTTAGGAAGCTCAAAAACACTAATAAAACTTTTTTCTCCTAATGTCTTTCTATTTCCCCATATAGGATGCTTCGTATGTATTTTGACGTTTTGGTACATAACAAGGTAAAAAAAAAAAAAAAAAAAACACGTTATTGGTGATGTTCTGTTTCTCTATTAAGAAATATAGGATATATTCAATTTTCATTCAAGCGGTTTAGTGTTTGGTACCTCCTAAGAGACTCAAAACACTGACAATGCATGTTTCTCGTAATGTTCTATCGTTTCCCCATACAGGGTGCTTTACATGCATTTTTAATATGATGTACGTAACAGACTCAAAAAGACTCAAAATACACGTTTTTGGTAAGGTTTTTCTATTTGGTAAGGTTATTCGTGTTTGTTGCACGTGTGTTAGCATTTTGGTACGTAAAAAGTTTAAAACACTTTTAAAAGACATGCTTATTATTTTGCATTTCTATATAAGGTGCTTTCCATGCTATTTAGCATTTATATGAAAAACACATAAAAACACATTTCTTACATTATTGTTAATTTTTTTCGTATAGCGAGCAAGCGTTATGGTGTTTTCCTACCTGACAATGTGAAAAACATTCAAATTACACGATTTTGGTAATTTGTTTCTCTTTCTCCATACAGTGTGCTACTCATTTATTTTAGAGTTTTGGTACCTAAGAAGCTAGAAAAAAAAAAAAAACTCATAATACACATTTTTTGTTATGTCCTTTCATTTCCTCATATAGGGTCTTTTTGGTGCTTTGGTACACGTTTTAGTATAGTTGTTTTGTATTCCCCTATAGGCTGATTTCGTTGCTTCTTACTGATTTGGTGCCTAACACGCTCAAAAAATAACAAAAGACAAGTTTCTAGTGATTTCGTTTCGTTTCTTCATATAGGTTGCTTTACATGCATGTTGGCGTTTTGGTAATTATCAATGTAAAAAAATACACGTTTTTGGTAAGGTTGTTCTTTTTCTTCAGAGTACTATTGAAGCTTTTTACTGATTTGGTACTTAAGAAAGTAATAAAAAAAATAACCTAACAAACGTTTCTCGTAATGTCCTTTAATTTCCATATACAGGGTGTTTTGTTTGATGATAGGCGATTTTGTACATAATACGCTCAAAGACACGCAAAATACACGTTTTTGGTAAATGTATTCTGTTTCTCTATATAGGGTATTTTCATGCGTTTTTAATGTCGTTTCATATATCTATTTCTCCATATAGGGTGTTATTCATGCGTTTTACTCTTTTGATACTAAGAAGGTCAAAAACACTCATAATACACGTTTCTCGTAATGACTTCATTTTTCCTATATAGGGTATTTTCGATTCATTTAGGCTTTTTTTTACGTAACAATCTTACAAAACACTCAAAATACTTGTTTTTGGTAATGTTATTCTGTTTCTCCATAAAGGATGTTTTCTATGTTTTTTTTATTTTTTTATCGTTTTGGTACGTAGGACATTTAAAAGAAACGTTTTCTTAATGTTGTTTTGTATTCCCATATCAGGTGATTTGTATGCTTTTTAGCATTTTTGTGCCTAACACGGTGAAGAACACATTTTAGATACGTTTCTGAAATCTCGTTTCCTTTCCCCAAATAGGGGGCTTTACATGCATTATGGCGTTTTGATTCATAACAATGTGAAAACACTGAAAATTTACGTTTTTGGTAATGTTATTTCATATAGAGTGTTATTCATGCATTTTAGCGACTTCGTACCTAATAAGTTAAAAAAAAAAAGAAAACACCAATAGTACACATTTTAGTAACGTCTTTTCATTTTCCCATTTAAGATATTATATATGCATTTTGGCGTTTTTCTACTTAACTAACTCAGAAACACTTGAAATATTTGTTTTTGATATTATTTCTCCATGTTTTTTTTTTTTTCATGCGATTTAGCGTTTCGGTACGTAAGAAAGTCAAAAATAATGAAAACACACGTTTATGGTAAAGTTGTTTTGTTTTCCTTTATAGGGGGCTTTCCATGCTTTTTAGCGTTCTGGTGCCTAGCACGCAAATAAACATTCAAAAGGCACTTTTCTGGAAGTTGCGTTTCCTTTCCTCATATAGGGTACAAAAACATGTATTTGTAGTGTTTTCGAAAACGCCAAAGTGCATGCAAAGTAAGCTATACGGGAGAAACAAACAAAAACGTGTCTTTTGAATGTTTTCAGCTTTACGTACTTTCAGTGTTTACGTACCAAAACACTAAAATGCATGGAAAAGAAACTTCATGGAGAAACAAAATATTATTGCCAAAAACGTGTATTTTGAATGTTTTTAAGCTTATTACGTACCAATACGCAAAAATTCATCCATTTCATTTTATTTCGGTGCTTTTCAACTTTAGCACCAAAACTCTAAAGAGCATGGAAGACACTCTATATAGAAATCAAAACAACATTATTAAAATGGTGTCTTTTGAGTGTTTTTGAGCTTCTTACGTTCCAAAATGCTAAAACGATAAATAGCCTTTATCGGGAAACATTACCAAAAACGTATGATTTAAGCGTTTTCCAGCTTTTTAGAAACCAAAACGCCTAAATATATGTACTAATCACGTGTTTCAGTATTTTATTACCTAAGAAGCTCAAAAACACTTATAATATACGTTTTTGGTAATATTTTTATGTTTTTCATATATGGTATTCTGTATAGATTGTCGTACCTAACATGAGGAAAACACCCATTTTTTTTGGTTAATGCTTTTTTTCTCCATATAGAGTGTTTTAGTGTTTTCGTACATAAGAAGTTAAAAAACACTCATAATAATATTTTTTCTTAATAACTTTTAGTTTGTCAATGTCCGTTAATTTGTGTGCATCTTGGCGTTTTCGTACCCAACAAGCTCAAAAAGACTCAAAACGCACATTTTTGGTAATGTTCTATTTCACCATAAAGGATGTTTTGCACGCTTTTTAGAAATTTGGTACGTAAGAAGCTCAAAAACATTCAAAAGACACGTTTTCGATGTTATATATATATATATATATATATATATATATATATATATATATATATATATATATATATATATATATATATATATATATATATATATATATATATATATATATATGTATATATATATATATATATATATATATATATATATATATATATATATATATATATATATATATATATATATATATATATATATATATATATATATATATATATATATATATATATATATATTTTTTTTTTGTTGTTGTTGGGGTTGGTTTCTAATATGCTAAAAACACTGAAATGACACGTTTCCGGTAATATCATTTCATTACATCAAATAGTGTGCTGTCTGCATTTTGGCGTTTTGGTAGGTAATGATCGGAAAAACTCTCAAAAAAAAAAACGCTTTTATAGTAATGTCCTCTTTCTCCATAAAGGGTGTTTTTCATGCGTTTTTGAGCTTCTCAGGTACCAAAACCCGAAAATGCATAAATAATACTCTCTTTATGGACACACAATAATATTAGATACCAAAACGCTAAAAAGCAGCGAAGGCTCCCTATTTGGAAAAGCAAAACATAACCAAAACCGTGTCTTTTGACAGTTTTTATAGCTACTTACGTACCAAAACGCTAAAAAGCATGCAAAGCACATTTTATGGAGAAACAGAATAACTTTACCAGAAACGTGTATTTTGAGTTTTTTTTTTTTTATCTTACGTATAAAAAAAAAACAAAAATGCATGCAAAGTATCCTAAATGGCGATACGAAAAGAAATAAAAAGACACTTTATTTATCAGTGTTTTTGAGATTCTTAGTTAGCAAAATGCACAAACGCATGTATAACATTATATATGAAGAAACAGAAGAACATTACCGAAAACGTATATTTTGAGTGTTTTTTTCACATTGTTACGTAACAAAAACGCCAAAATGCATGGAAATCACCCAATACAGATAAAATAAAGGACAATACGAGAAAGATGCCATTAGTGTTTTTCAGCGTCTTAGGTACCAAACGCGAAAACCATTTAGTACCACTGTATATGGAGAAACAGAACATTACCAAAAACGTTTATTTTGTGTTTTTCACGATTTTATGTACCAAAACGTCAAAATGACTCCAGAACACCATCTATGGGGAGATGAAACGATATTTCCAGAAACATGTCTTTTGAGTGTCGATTGTTGTTGTTAGGTACCAAAGTTATAAAAAGCATGGAAAGCTAGCTATATGAAAGAACAAGTCAACCAAAAATTTATCTTTTGGTTATTTTCAGCTACTTACGTACCATAACGCTGAGATGTATGCAAAACACCCTTTATTACCATAAACAATTTTTTTTCTTTTTACATATAAAAAAAAAAAAAACATAAATGCAGGCAAAATACTTTGCATGAGGAAACGAAAAGACATTAAAAGAAACATTTATAATATGTGTTTTTTTTTATTTCTTAGGTACCAAGACCTATTTGACGTATTGAAGAACACTCTATATGGAGAAAAGAACAAGATTACCAAAAATGTGCTTTTAGAGTGTTTTTCACATTGTTAGGTACGAAAACACTCTATAAAGAGTGTTATTTGTGGGTTTTAGCTTTTTCATACTTAACGAACTTAAAAAAACTCATAATACACGTTTCTCGTAACGTTCTTTAATTTTCCAAACATAGGGTTCTTTCCATGTATTTTAGCTTTTTTTATAGGTAACATGATGAAAAACACTCAAAATACATGTTTTTTTGGTAATATTACTCTTTTCTCCATAAAGGGTGTTTTGCATGCGTTTTAGCGTTTTGGTATGTAAGGAGCTGAAAAACACTTAAAGGCAAGTTCTTGGTAAAAGTTCGTTTTATTCCCATGTAATGTGATTGCCGTGCTTTTTACTGCTTTATTGCCTATCACGCTTAAAAACTTTTTGGTAATGTCATTTTTTTCCCACATAAAGCTAGTTTCGCATGCAATTTGGGGTTTTGGTAACTAAGAATGTGAAAAGCACTCAAAATACACGCATTTGGTAAAGTTTTTCTGTATTCTTAATCAAGAGTGTTATTCCTGAGTTTCAGCATTTTGGTATCTAAGAAAATTCTTTGTATACACGAGTTTTTGCGTTTTTTGCCTTCTGGTTCTTGTGAAACTATAAAACACTCATTATACACATTTCTCGTAATGTCCTTTTGTATCCCAATATAGAGTGCTTTCCATCCATTTTCGCATTTTTTGAAGGTAAGAAGCTCAAAAACATTAAAAATATACCTTTTTGGTAATATTATTCTGTTTCTTCATATTCGTTGGTTTGCATCCGGTTTAGCGTTTTTCTACGTAAAACACTTAAAAGACACTTTTTTCAGTAATTTTGTGATGGATTCCCATTTTGAGTGACTTCCATATTATTTATCGTTTTGGTGCCTAATATGCTGAAAAACACTCAAAAGACAGGTTTCTTGTAAAATCGTTTAATTTCCCAATATAGGAGGCTTTGGATGCACTTTAGGGTTTGGTACATAATAGTCCGAAAAAAAAAGATAAAATTAACTTTTTTCATAATGTTCTTTTTTCACATAATTTCCCTGAATTTTTCCAGAATTTTGGCATTTCGGTACCTATGAAGATGAATAGCAAAAAAAAAAAAAAAAATTCCTATTTTTTTTTATTTATTTATTTTTTCTCTATAAACAGTGTTATCTGTGAGTTTTAGCTTTTTGGTACTTAAAGAGAAACACTCATAAAACACGTTTCTCGAAATGTTCTTTCGTTTCTCAAACATAAGGTTATCTGCATGTACTTAAGCGCTTTTATAGGTAACATGATCAAAAACACTCAAAATACATGTTTTTGGTAATGTTATGATGTTTCTCCATATAGGGTGTTTTGCATGCTTTTTTTTTTTAGCGTTTTGGTATATAAGGAGCTCAAAAACACTTAAAGGCAAGTTCTTGGTAAAAGTTGGTTTTATTGCCATGTAATGTGATTGCCCTGCTTTATATTGCTTTATTGCTTATCATGCTAAAAAAAATCACTTAAAAGACACCTTTCTGGTAATGTCATTTTTTTCCCACATAAAGCTACTTTCACATGGAATTTGGGGTTTTGGTAACTAAGAATGTGAAAAACACTCAAAATACACGCATTTGGTAAGGTTGTTCTGTTTCTCAATTAAGAGTGTTATTGAGGAGTTTCACCATTTTGGTATCTGAAAAACACTCAAAATACACGCATTTGGTAAGGTTGTATTGTTTCTCAATTAAGAGTGTTATTCAGGAGTTTCAGCATTTTGGTATCTCCATATATACGAGTTTTTGCGTTATTTGCCTTGTGGTTCTTGAGAATCTATAAAACACTCATTATACACGTTTCTCGTAATGTCCTTTTGTTAACCAATATAGAGAGCTTTCCATCCATTTTCGCGTTTCTTGTAAAAAGCTCAAAAAATACTCAAAATATGTCTTTTAGGTAATCTTATTCTATTTTTTCATATTGGTTGGTTTGCGTCCGTTTTAGCATTTTTCTACTTAAAACACGGAAAAGGCACGTTTTCAGTAATTTGTTTTGGATTCCCATATAAAATGACTTCCATATTATTTATTGTTTTGGTGAGTAACATGCTGAAAAACACTAGAAACACAGGTTTCTCGTAAAGTCGTTTAATTTCCCCATATAGTTGGCTTTCCATGCAGTGTAGGGTTTTGTGCATAACAGTCCGAAAAAAAAAAGCTAAAATTAAGTTTTTTGATAATGTTCTTTTTTCATATAATTTCCCCGAATTTTGCCAGAATTTTGGGATCTCGGTACCTATGAGGAAGAATAACAAAAAAAAAAAAATCTTATTTATTTATTTACTTTTTTTTTTCTCTATAAAGAGGTTTTAGCTTTTTGGTACTTATGGAACTTAAAAACACTCATTATACACGTTTCTCGTAATGTCCTTTTGTTTCCCAGACATAGGGTTCTTTGCATGTATTTAAGCGTTTTTAGAGGTAACATGATCAAAAACACTCAAAATACATGTTTTTGGTAATGTTAATCTGTTTCTCCATAAAGGGTGTTTTGCATGCGTTTTAGCGTTTTGGTATATAAGGAGCTCAAAAACACTTAAAGGCAAGTTCTTGGTAAAAGATGGTTTTATTCCCATGTTATGTGATTGCCCACCTTTTTAGTGCTTTATTGCCTAACACGCTCGAAAACACTCAAAAGACACTTTTCTGGTAATGTCATTTTCTTACCACATAAAGCTAGTTTTGCATGCAATTTGGGGTTTTCGTGACTAAGAATGTGAAAAACAGTCAAAATACACGCATATCCTAAGGTTGTTCTGTATTCTCAATTAAGAGTGTTATTCCTGAGTTTCAGCATTTTGGTATCTAAGAAACTTATCCATATACACGAGTTTTTGCGGTTTTTGCCTTGTGGTTCTTGTGAAACTATAAAACACACATTATACAAGTTTCTCGTAATGTCTTTTTGTTTCCCAATATAGAGTGCTTTGCATCCATTTTCGCGTTTTTTTTTGTTGATTACAAGCTAAAAAACACTTAAAATATACCTTTTTGGTAATGTTATTCTATTTCTTCATATTGGTCTGTTTGCATCCGTTTTAGCGTTTTTTTTACGTAAAACACTGAAAAGACATGTTTTCAATAATTTTGTTTTGGATTCCCATATAGAGTGACTTCCATATTAATTATCGTTTTGGTGCCTAACATGCTGAAAAACACTCAGCATGCTGAAAAACACTCAAAAGACAGTTTTCTTGTAAAGTCGTTTAATTTCCCCATATAGATGGTTTTGCACGCACTTTAGGGTTTGGTACATAACAGTCCGAAAAAAAGCTAAAATTAACTTTTTTGATAATGTTCTTTTATCCACATAATTTCCCTGAATTTTAACAGAATTTTGGCATCTCGGTACCTATGAAGATGAATAACAAAAAAAAAAAATATCATTTTCATTTATTTAATTTATTTATTTATTTATTTATTTAATTTTTTTTGGGTTTCTTTATAAAGAGTGTTATTTGTGGGTTTTAGCTTTTTGGTATTTAAGTAACTTAAAAACACTTATAATACACGTTTCTCGTAATGTCCTTTCGTTTCGCAAACATAGGATTCTTTGCATGTATTTAAGCGTTTTTATAGGTAACATGATCAAAAACACTCAAAATACATGTTTTTTTTGTAATGTTATTGTGTTTCTCCATAAAGGATTTTTTGCATTCGTTTTAGTGTTTTGGTATGTAAGGAGCTCAAAAATATTTAACGGCAAATTCTTGGTAAAAGTTTGTTTTATTCACATGTAATGTGATTGCCCTTCTTTTAAGTACTTTATTGCCTAACACGCTCATAAACACTCAAAAGACATTTCATGGCAATATAATTTTTTCCCCACATAAACCTAGTTTCGCATGCAATTTCGTGTTTTGGTAACTAAGAATGTGAAAAACACTCAAAATACATGCATTTAGTAATGTTGTTCTGTATCTCAATCAAGAGTGTTATTCATGAGTTTCAGCATTTTGGTATCTAAGAAACTTTTGCCTTGTGGTTGTTGTGAAACTATAAAACACTCATTATACAGGTTTCTCGTAATGTCCTTTTGTTTCCCAATATAGAGTGCTTTGCATCCATTTTCGCGTTTTTTGTAGGTAACAGGCTCAAAAACACTCAAAATATACCTTTTTGGCAATGTTATTCTATTTCTTCATATTGTTTTGTTTGCATTCGTTTTAGCGTGTTTCTACGTAAAACACTGAAAAGACAAGTGTTAAGTGATTTTGTTTTTGGATTCTCATATAGAGTGACTTCCATATTATTTATTGTTTTGGTGCCTAACATGCAGAAAAACACTCAAAAGACCGGTTTCTGGTAAAGTCGTTTAATTTCCCTATAGAGGTGGCTTTGCATGCAATTTAGGTTTTGGTACATAACTGTCCGAAAAAAAGCTAAAATTGACTATTTTGATAATATTCTTTTTTTCCACATAATTTCCATGAATTTTGCCAGAATTTTGGCATCTCGGTACCTATGAAGAAAAATAGCTAAAAAAAAAAAAAAAAATTATTATATATATATACATTTTTTTTTCTCTATAAAGAGTGTTATTTGTGGGTTTTAGCTTTTTGGTGCTTAAGGAATTTAATAACATTCATAATACACGTTTCTCGTAATGTCCTTTCGTTTCCCAAACATAGGGTTCTTTGCATGTATTTAAGCGTTTTCATAGGTAACATGATCAAAAACACTCAAAATACAAGTTTTTGGTAATGTAACTCTGTTTCTTCATAAAGGGTGTTTTGCATGCGTTTTAGCGTTTTGGTATGTTAGGAGCTCAGAAACACTTAAAGGCAAGTTCTTGGTAAAAGTTGATTTTATTCCCATGTAATTTGATTGTCCTGCTTTTCAGTGCTTTATTGCCTAACACGCTCAAAAACACTCAAAAGACACTTTTCTGGAAATATCTTTACTTTTCTTTCCAGCATAAAGCAATATGGGGTTTTGGTGACCAAGAATGGGAAAAACACTCAAAATACACGCATTTGGTAAGGTTGTTCTGTTTCTCAATTAAGAGTGTTTATTTTTGAGTTTCAGCGTTTTGGTAAAAATGCATGCATTTTTGGCATTTTATTTTTCACGGAATAGCTGAAAAACACTGAAAATACACGCTTTTGGTAATAAGAACATAAGAACATAAGAAATAAGTAAATATCCATGAAGGCATCAGCCTACACGTGGCAGTACTTGTATGAAATATGCCTACGTATTTCCACCTATCATCCCCATCTATAAATGTGTAATTTTCTCTTACAGTTGCCAAATGCCTCATCACTAACAGCTTGATTACTAAGTCCCTTCCAATCATCTACTACTGTATATGAAAACCAATTCCTTCCTGTTTCCTTTTTGAACATCAAGTTTTCAGGCTCAAGCCTGAAAACTTGATGTTCTATTTTTCTTGTTCTATCATGGTTACAGATTCTAAGAATTTTCCTTATGTTCCCCTTGTTATAACCCATATACCACTTAAAGACTTCTCTCAGGTCCACTCTTAACCTACGTCTCTCTAAAGAATGTAAATTTAACAGCTTGAATCTCGCTTCGTAAGGAATACTCCTCATCCCTTGTATCCTTTTAGTCATTCTTCTTTGAAGTGATTCTAATAGAGCTTTATCCTTCCTGTGATTTGGTGACCAGAATAGGACAGCGTAGTCTAGATGAAGTCTGACCAGCGCTAAATGTAACTTTAATGTTACTTCGGGAGTTTTACTTTTAGCACTCCTGAAAATGAATCATAATACACTATTTGCTTTGTTTCTGGCCTCTTTGCATTGCTTTCTTAGACGGAGTTCAGAGCTAACTTTACATCTCAAATATTTTTCTTACCCTGAACCTACCAGAACTTGGTTGTTCATTGTGTAACTACTGTGTGGGTTTCTTCTACTTACGCTAAGTGCTTTGCATTTGTTGATATTAAACTGCATTTGCCATCTGTCTTTCCATTCGTTCATCCTATCCAAATCTGCCTGCAAGGCGATGGTATGCGATTCTGACCTAATTAATCTACATACTCTCGTGTCATCCGCAAATTTACTAACAACACTACTAATTCCACTATCCAAGTCATTGACATATATTACAAACAACATCGGCCCTAATACTAATAATCCCTTTCTCACCCCACTAATTACTTGACCCCACTCGGATTTCGAGCCGTTTATTACAACACTCTGTCGCCTGCCGCTTGGCCATGACCTTATCCAGATTACTTATAACCTTTTTCCAATTCTTAAATACTCGAATATATTTCATCTGGTCCTGGTGACTTGAACTTTTCAGCTTATCTATCTCCTGTTCCACTATCTCTTTAGTTATGGTAATATCTGTCAGCTTCTCATTCTCTTCTCCTCTAAATATCTTCTCACTATTCGGCAAATTCTGCATGTTTTCCTGGGCAAAGACAGTTAAAAAATACTCGTTCACAATTTTACTAATCTCCTTCCAACAACTAAGCAGGTCCCATTCTGTTGTCTTTAAGGAACTATTGTTTCTCTATTCTTCGTCTTATATGCCTGATAAATTCCCTTGGGGTCCATCTTCGCTTGGCTGGCTACCTTTAATTCATAACTATTTTTAGCTTTCCTTGTTAAACTCCTGACTTTTCAAATTCATTATATTATGGTCTTAAAACCACTTCCCCTGTCTTTAATCTCATATATATACTTCTCTTTCACCCTATGTAGTGTTTTAACCTCAGTCATCCATTTAGGACCATTTTTCTGTGATCTTATTCTTCTATAAGGGACGTTCCCTAACTGTCCTGAATGTAATTTATCAACGAAATAGTTATTTCGCTTCTCCATAAAGGGTGTTTCTCTTGGGTTTTAGCGTTTCTGTACATAAGAACCTATGAAACACGTTCAAAAAACACTGAAAAGACACGTTGATGATAATGTCGTTTCGTTTTTCGTTCTTTTTCTCTATATAGGGTGCTATTCATGCGTTTTAGCGTTTTTGGTACTTAGGAAGCTCAAAAACACTAATAAAACTTTTTTCTCCTAATGTCTTTCTATTTCCCCATATAGGATGCTTCGTATGTATTTTGACGTTTTGGTACATAACAAGGTAAAAAAAAAAAAAAAGAAAGAAAACACGTTATTGGTGATGTTCTGTTTCTCTATTAAGAAATATAGGATATATTCAATTTTCATTCAAGCGGTTTTAGTGTTTGGTACCTCCTAAGAGACTCAAAACACTGACAATGCACGTTTCTCGTAATGTTCTATCGTTTCCCCATACAGGGTGCTTTACATGCATTTTTAATATGATGTACGTAACAGACTCAAAAAGACTCAAAATACACGTTTTTGGTAAGGTTTTTCTATTTGGTAAGATTATTCGTGTTTGTTGCACGTGTTTTAGCGTTTTGGTACGTAAAAAGTTTAAAACACTTTTAAAAGACATGCTTATTATTTTGCATTTCTATATAAGGTGCTTTCCATGCTATTTAGCATTTATGTGAAAAACACATAAAAACACATTTCTTATATTATTGTTAATTTTTTTCGTATAGCGAGCAAGCGTTATGGTGTTTTGCTACCTGACAATGTGAAAAACATTCAAATTACACGATTTTGGTAATCTGTTTCTCTTTCTCCATACAGTGTGCTACTCATTTATTTTAGAGTTTTTGGTTCTAAGAAGCTAGAAAAAAAAAAATTCATAATACACGTTTTTTGTTATGTCCTTTCATTTCCTCATATAGGGTCTTTTTGGTGCTTTGGTACCTAACAGGGTGTTTGCATGTATTTTGACATTTTAATTCGTAAGAACCTAAAAAAAAAAAACACTCTTAAGACACGTTTTAGTAACGTTCTTTTGTATTCCCCTATAGGGTGATTTCGTTGCTTCTTACCGATTTGGTGCCTAACACGCTCAAAAAATAACAAAAGACAAGTTTCTAGTGATTTCGTTTCGTTTCTTCATATAGGTTGCTTTACATGCATGTTGGCGTTTTGGTAATTATCAATGTAAAAAAATACACGTTTTTGGTAAGGTTGTTCTTTTTCTTCAGAGTACTATTGAAGCTTTTTACTGATTTGGTACTTAAGAAAGTAATAAAAAAAATAACCTAACAAACGTTTCTCGTAATGTCCTTTCATTTCCATATACAGGCTGTTTTGTTTGATGATAGGCGATTTTGTACATAATACGCTCAAAGACACTCAAAATACACGTTTTTGGTAAATGTATTCTGTTTCTCTATATAGGGTATTTTCATGCGTTTTTAATGTCGTTTCATATATCTATTTCTCCATATAGGGTGTTATTCATGCGTTTTACCCTTTTGATACTAAGAAGGTCAAAAACACTCATAATACACGTTTCTCGTAATGACTTCATTTTTCCTATATAGGGTATTTTCGATTCATTTAGGCTTTTTTTTACGTAACAATCTTACAAAACACTCAAAATACTTGTTTTTGGTAATGTTATTCTGTTTCTCCATAAAGGATGTTTTCTATGTTTTTTTTTTTATCGTTTTGGTAAGTAGGACACTCAAAAGAAACGTTATCTTAATGTTGTTTTGTATTCCCATATCAGGTGATTGGTATGCTTTTTAGCATTTTTGTGCCTAACACGCTGAAGATTTTAGATACGTTTCTGAAATCTCGTTTCCTTTCCCCAAATAGGGGGCTTTACATGCATTATGGCGTTTTGATTCATAACAATGTGAAAACACTGAAAATTTACGTTTTTGGTAATGTTATTTCATATAGAGTGTTATTCATGCATTTTAGCGACTTCGTACCTAATAAGTTAAAAAAAAAAAAAACACCAATAGTACACATTTTAGTAACGTCTTTTCATTTTCCCATTTAAGATATTATATATGCATTTTGGCGTTTTTCTACTTAACTAACTCAGAAACACTTGAAATATTTGTTTTTGATATTATTTCTCCATGTTTTTTTTTTCATGCGATTTAGCGTTTCGGTACGTAAGAAAGTCAAAAATAATGAAAACACACGTTTATGGTAAAGTTGTTTTGTTTTCCTTTATAGGGTGCTTTCCATGCTTTTTAGCGTTCTGGTGCCTAGCACGCAAATAAACATTCAAAAGGCACTTTTCTGGAAATTGCGTTTCCTTTCCTCATATAGGGTACAAAAACATGTATTTGTAGTGTTTTCGAAAACGCCAAAGTGCATGCAAAGTAAGCTATACGGGAGAAACAAACAAAAACGTGTCTTTTGAATGTTTTCAGCTTTACGTACTTTCAGTGTTTACGTACCAAAACACTAAAATGCATGGAAAAGAAACTTCATGGAGAAACAAAATATTATTGCCAAAAACGTGTATTTTGAATGTTTTTAAGCTTATTACGTACCAATACGCAAAAATTCATCCATTTCATTTTATTTCGGTGCTTTTCAACTTTAGCACCAAAACTCTAAAGAGCATGGAAGACACTCTATATAGAAATCAAAACAACATTATTAAAATGGTGTCTTTTGAGTGTTTTTGAGCTTCTTACGTTCCAAAATGCTAAAACGATAAATAGCCTTTATCGGGAAACATTACCAAAAACGTATGATTTAAGCGTTTTCCAGCTTTTTAGAAACCAAAACGCTTAAATATATGTACTAATCACGTGTTTCAGTATTTTATTACCTAAGAAGCTCAAAAACACTTATAATATACGTTTTTGGTAATGTTTTTATGTTTTTCATATATGGTATTCTGTATAGATTGTCGTACCTAACATGAGGAAAACACCCATTTTTTTTGGTTAATGTTTTTTTTCTCCATATAGAGTGATATTCACGTGTTTTAGTGTTTTCGTACATAAGAAGTAAAAAAAACACTCATAATAATATTTTTTCTTAATAACTTTTAGTTTGTCAATGTCCGTTAATTTGTGTGCATTTTGGCGTTTTCGTACCCAGCAAGCTCAAAAAGACTCAAAACGCACATTTTTGGTAATGTTCTATTTCACCATAAAGGATGTTTTGCACGCTTTTTAGAAATTTGGTACGTAAGAAGCTCAAAAACATTCAAAAGACACGTTTTCGATGTTATATACGAGTATATATATATATATACGAGTATATATATATATATATATATATATATATATATATATATATATATATATATATATATATATATATATATATATATATATATATATATATATATATATATATATATATATATATATATATATATATATATATATATATATATATATATATATATATATATATATATATATATATATATATATATATATATATATATATATATATATATATATATATATATATATATATATATATATATATATATATATATATATATATATATATATATATTTTTATTTTTTTTTTTTTTTTTTTTGGGGGGGGGTTTGGTTTCTAATATGCTAAAAACACTGAAATGACACGTTTCTGGTAATATAATTTCATTACATGAAATAGTGTGCTGTCTGCATTTTGGCGTTTTGGTAGCTAATGATCGGGAAAACTCTCAAAAAACGCATTTATAGTAATAATCTCTTTCTCCATAAAGGGTGTTTTTTCATGCGTTTTAGTGTTTTAGTACGTAAGAAACTGAAAAACACTCAAAAGACAAGTTTTTGTTAATATTGATTGCTTTTCCTATACAGGTTGTCTTGCATGGACTTTGGTGTTTTTGTATCTAACAAGCTCAAAAACACTCAGCATACAAGTTTTTCGTAATGTTGGTTTGTTTCTTTATGTATGGTGTTCGCTATGCTTTTAGGTGTTTTGGTACCTATCATGGGGAAAAAACTCATAAAGTACGCTTTTGGTAATGTTGCTTTGTTTCTGCAAATATAGTATTATTTACGTGTTTTAGACTTTTGGTATCTATGAAGCTGAAAAAGACATAATACACCTTTATGTTAATATCGTTTCATTTACCTATATAGGGTAATTTGCATACATTTTTGCGTTTTGTTACCTAACAAGCTAAAAAAATTTTCAGAATATACGTTTTTGCTAATATTGTTTCGGACATCTTTTATCGTTTTGGTACGTAAGAAGCTCAAAAACACTCGATTTTGTTAAGGTTATCTCCTTTTCCCATATAGGATGTTTTCCTTGCTTTTTAAGCGTTTTGCTGCCTAATATGCTCAAAACACCTAAATGACAAGTTTCTGGTGATGTTTTGCTACTGGTTTTGTTAATGTTTTTTTTTTTCCCCTCATATAGAGTAATATTCACGTGTTTTAGTGTTTTGGTACATAAAAAAAAAAAATAAAATAAAAACACTCATAATACACGTTTCTGTTAATATCGTTTCGTTTCCTCAAATAGGGTCCTTTGCATGCAATATGGGGTTTATGATGCAATATGGGTACCTAACAAGTTAAAAGACTGAGATAAGAATTTTTTGCTAAAGTTTCCCATAAATGTTTCTTTGCTCACATTTTAGTGTTTTGTACTCTCAAAAACACTAAAAAGAAACGTTTTTGACAATGTTGTTTTCTTTTCTCATATAGAGCTATTTCCATGCTTTTTAGCTTTTTGTTGCCTAATTTGCTCGAAAATATCCAAATGGCACGTTGCAGGTACTATCTTTTAGTTACTCCAGACAAGGTATTCTACATGCATTCTGTCGTTTTGGTACCTAACTTAAAAACACTTAAAACACAGGTTTTTTTTAATGTTCTATTTCTCAGTAAAGTGCGTTTTCAATCCCTTTTAGAGTTTCGATACATACAAAGCTGGAAAACATTCAAAAGATATGTTTTTGGTAATATTTTTTTTCTTCTTCTATAGGGTGCTTTGCACCCTATAGAACTTTGGCGTTTTGATAATTAACAAACTCAAAAATATTCATAATACATGTTTGTGATCATGTCGTTCTGTTTCTTCAAATAGGGTGCTTTATATGTATGTATTTTGGCGTTTTGGTCCCTAACATGGGGAAAAGTACCTATAATACACGTTTTTCGTAATGATGTTATGTTTCTTTATATAGAATGCTATTTACGTGTTTTAGGGTTTCTTTACATAAGAAGCTGAAAAACAGCGTTAATATCTTTTCTTTTCCCCATATCTGAAATTTTGCATACATCTTGGCGATTATTTATCTAACAAGCTCAAAAACACTCAAACACAAGTTTTTGTTTAGTTTAGTTATCGTTTTGTTACGTAAGAAGCTCAAAAGCACACAAAGGACACGATTTTGTTGAAGTTGTTTCATTTTCCTATATAGGGTATTTTCCATGTTGTTGTTTTTTTTAGCGTTTTGGTGCCTAATACCCTAAAAAAAAACACCTAAATGACACATTTTTGGAAATGTCGTTTCGTTACTTCATATAGGCGCTCTGCATGCATTTTGGCGTTTTACTACTTATTACGCTGATAACTCAAAATACACATTATTGATATTTTTTTTTTTCTCAACAAACAGTGTTTTCCATGCGTTTTACCGTTTCAGTACGTAAGCTGAAAAACACTCGACACATTTTTTTTTAATATATATATATATATATATATATATATATATATATATATATATATATATATATATATATATATATATATATATATATATATATATATATATATATATATATATATATATATATATATATATATATATATATATATATATATATATATATATATATATATATATATATATATATATATATATATATATATATATATATATATATATACATATATATATACATATATATGTATATATATATGTATATATATATACATATATATATATATATATATATATATATATATATATATATATATATATATATATATATATATATATATATATATATATATATATATATATATATATATATATATATATATATATATATATATATATATATATATATATATATATATATATATATATATATATATATATATATATATATATATATATATATATATATATATATATATATATATATATATATATATATATATATATATATATATATATATATATATATATATATATATATATATATATATATATATATATATATATATATATATATATATATATATATATATATATATATATATATATATATATATATATATATATATATATATATATATATATATATATATATATATATATATATATTAAAAAAAAATGTGTCGAGTGTTTTTCAGCTTACGTACTGAGACGGTAAAACGCATGGAAAACACTGTTTGTTGAGAAAAAAAAAATACCAATAATGTGTATTTTGAGTTATCAGCGTAATAAGTAGTAAAACGCCAAAATATATATATATATATATATATATATATATATATATATATATATATATATATATATATATATATATATATATATATATATATATATATATATATATATATATATATATATATATATATATATATATATATATATTACATACAGGGTGCTTTGCATGCACTTTGGTGATTTAGCACCAAGAAGCTCAAAAACATATAAAAGACGTTTTTGGTAATGTTGTTCTGTTTCTAGATATAGTGTGTTATTGACGTTTTTTTAGCGTTTTTTTTTTCTTACCTAAGAAGCTGAAAATACATTTTGGCGTTTTTTTTTTTACCTAAAAGCTAAAAAACTTTCAAAACACCCTTTTTGCTAATGTTGTTCTGTTTTTATATAAAAATCGTTTCAGTCGCGTTTTAGCTATTAAGTACGTAAGAAGATCAAAAACTCTCAAAAGACACGTTTTTCATAGTTAATTTCCCCCATATATAGTATTTTGCATTCTTTTTAGCGTTTTGGAGCATAATGTGCTCAAAAACACAAAATAACACGTTTTTGTTAAAATCCTTTCCTTTCCCTGTATAAAATACCTTGCATGCCTTCTGGGGTCTTATATAAGAAGCTCTTATGTAAGAAGCTCAGAAACACATACAAGACCTGTTTTTTTTTTATAATATTGTTTGATTTCCCAAGTAGGGTGTTTTCCATGCTTTTTTTTTATCATTTTAGTGCCTATTACGCATAAAATAAAAACATGTTTATGGTAATGTGTATGGTGACACAGGATGTTTTACATATATTTTGACATTTTGGTACCTATTAAGATCAAAAACTCTCAAAATGCACGTTTGGGGTAATGTTATTATTTTCCTTAATAAAATGTGTTTGGAATGCGTTTTAGAGTTTTGGTATGAAAGAAACTGAAAAAAAAAACTCAAAACACACGTTTTTAATAATGTTGTCTTCTTTTCCCATATAGGGTACTTAAGCAAACACTTTGGCGATTTGATACCTAAAAAGCTCAAAAACACTCAGAAGACACTTTTCTGGTAATGTTTCCTTTTCCCGTATGCCTCTCATTGAATTTTGGTATGTAACAAGTTTTAAAAGATACAATATGAACGTTTTTTGGTAATGTTGTTTTGTTTTTCCATACAGGGTGCTATTCGTGTGTTTTAGCATTTTATTATCTAAGAAGCTAAAAAACACTAATAAAAAGCATTCCTGTTGATATCGTTTCATTTCCTCAAATAGGGTCTTCTGCATGGATTTTGGTGTTTTTGTACATGACAAGGTAGGAAACACTCTAATCATACACTTTTTGGTAATTTTTCTGCACTTTTCCACGTCTTTTCATAGACGTCCAACCCTTCAGGAGGTAAACATATCACGCAGGGAAGCCACAGAACGTTTGACTTCTGGTCTTTCTAAAATTTCTGATTGGGACAGAGCAAATTTGGTATTGTTCAATGCCTCAAAAACTCAATTCCTCCATCTATCAACTCGACACAACCTTCCAGACAACTATCCCCTCTTCTTCAATGACACTCAACTGTCCCCCTCTTCTACACTGAACATCCTCGGTCTGTCCTTTACTTATAATCTGAACTGGAAACTTCACATCTCATCTCTAGCTAAAAACAGCTTCTATGAAGTTACATGTTCTGAAACGTCTCCGCCAGTTTTTCTCACCCCCCCCCCCCAGCTGCTAACTCTGTTCAAGGGCCTTATCCGTCCATGTATGGAGTATGCTTCACATGTCTGGGGGGGTTCCACTCATACTGCTCTTCTAAACAGGGTGGAATCAAAAGCTTTTCGTCTCATCAACTCCTCTTTTCTAACTGACTGTCTTCAGCCTCTCTCTCACCACCGCAATGTTGCATAGCTAGCTGTCTTCCACCGCTATTTTCATGCTAACTGTTCTTCCGATCTTGCTAACTGCATGCCTCCCCTCCTTCCGCGGCCTCGCTGCACAAGACTTTCTTCTTTCTCTCACCCCTATTCTGTCCACCTCTCTAACGCAAGAGTTAACCAGTATTCTCAATCAGTCATCCCTTTCTCTGGTAAACTCTGGAACTCCCTGCCTGCTTCTGTATTTCCACCTTCCTATGACTTGAATTCCTTCAAGAGGGAGGTTTCAAGACACTTATTCATCAATTTTTGACCACTGCTTTGACCCTTTTATAGGACTGGCATTTCAGTGGGCATTTTTTTTATTAGATTTTTGTTGCCCTTGGCCAGTGTCCTTCCTACATAAAAAAGAAGAAAATACTAAAACTCATGCAAAACACCAATTATGGAAAACAGAACATCATTGCCAAAAAAAAAAAAAACGTGTATATTGAGTGTTTTTTTTCAGATTCTTAGGTATTAAAATGCGAAAATGGATGCAAAACACCGTCTATGGGGTAACAGAACGACATTACCAGAAAAAAATTTCATAATATACGTTTTTGGTAATGTTGTGTTTCTCGATATTGACTGCTGTTCATGTATTTTAGGATTTTGGTAAAAAAAAAGAAGCTAAAAAAAAAAAACATTAATAATACACTTTTCTGTTAATATCTTTTCGTTTCCCAAAGTTGAGTAAGGTTTTGTTCTCCCATATAGAGTGTTTTCCATACTTTCTAGCGCTTTTATTACTAATATACTGAAAAACACCCAAATGACAAGTTTGTGGTAATGTTGTTCCGTTATCCCAAACAGGGTGGTTTGCCTGCATTTTTTTGGTTTTGCCATATAACAAGATGAAAAACATTTAAAACACACGTTTTTAGTAATGTCATTCTGTTTCTTCATATATGCTTTATATGCGTTTTGCCGATTTGGTATCTAACATGGGGATAAACACTCATAATACACATTTTTAATAATGTTGTTCCGTTTCTCAATGCAGACTGGTATTCACAAGTTTTAGCCTTTTGGTACATAAGAAGCTGAAAAAAGCTCATAATACACGTTTTCGTTAATATCCTTTAATTTCCAAATATCATGTGATTTGCATGGATTTTTGCATCTTGGTACCTAACAAGCTCAAGGTATTAAAGATATTAAAATGCGAAAATGGATGTAAAACACCGTCTATCGGGTAACGGAACGACATTACCAGAAACTTGTCATTTGGGTGTTTTTTTTTAGCTTCTTACGTACCAAAATGCTAAAACGCGTCCACTGTATATTGAGATACATAACAATATTGCCAAAAACGTGGATTTTAAGTGTTTTGAGCTTCTTAGGGACCAAAACACCAAAATGGTAAAGGTACATTTTTTTTTCTTTTTACTTGTTAGGTACCAAAATCCCAAAGTGAATGCAAGACACCTTCTATGGGAAAAGAATACAACATTATTATAAACGTGTCTTTTTTTTTTCGGGGGGTTGCCTTCAATGGTATTAAATCGCCAAACTGCATGCAAAGTACCCTATATCGGAAGAAAACAACTTTATTAAAAACGTCAATTTTGAATGTTTTATTTTTAGTTCCTTACGTAACAAAACGCTAAAACGCATGGAAAATAACCTTTGTGTCGTAAATGGATGACTGAGGATAAAACACTACATAGGGCGAAAGAGAAGTATATATGAGATTAAAGACAGGGGAAGTGGTTTTAAGGCCATAATATAATGAATTTCAAAAGTCAGGAGTTTAACAAGGAAAGCTAAAAATAGTTATGCATTAAAGGTAGCCAGCCAAGCGAAGATGGACCCCAAGGGATTTTATCAGACATATAAGACGAAGAATAGAGAAACAATAGTTCCTTAAAGACAGCAGAATGGGACCTGCTTAGTTGTTGGGAGGAGATTAGTAAAATTGTGAACGAGTATTTTTTAACTGTCTTTGCCCAGGAAAACATGCAGGATTTGCCGAATAGTGAGAAGATATATAGAATAGAAGAGAATGAGAAGCTGACAGATATTACTATAACTAAAGAGATAGTGGAACAGGAGATAGATAAGCTGAAAAGTTCAAGTCACCAGGACCAGATGAAATATATTCCAGAGTATTTAAGGAATGGAAAAAGGTTATAAGTAATCTGTTAGTTTCTGTCCTTAGGAAATCACTTTAGTCATGTGAGGTATCGGTAATGTGGAGGCAGATAATGGTGATAGTTATGGCATCCTATATCAGGACTTTAGTAAAACATTTGACAAGGTACCCAATCAGAAGCTACTGAGAAAGGTTAGGGCGCACGAGAGAGATGAGGTGTTTAGATTGGATAAAGTCATGGCTAAGCGGCAGGCGACAGAGTGTTGTAATAATCGGCTCTAAATCCGAGTGGGGTCAAGTAATTAGTGGGGTGACAAAGGAATTATTAGTATTAGGGCCGATGTTGTTTGTTATATATGTCAATGACTTGGATAGTGGAATTAGTAGTGTTGTTAGTAAATTTGCGGATGACACAAGAGTATGTAAATTAATTAGGTCAGAATCGCATACCATCGCCCTGCAGGCAGATTTGGATAGGATGAACGAATGGACAGACAGATGGCAAATGCAGTTTAATATCAACAAATTGAAAGCACTTAGCGTAAGTAGAAGAAACCCACACATTAGTTACACAATGAACAACCAAGTTCTGGTAGGTTCAGGGTAAGAAAAAGATTTGAGATTTAAAGTTAGCTCTGAACTCCGTCTAAGAAAGCAATGCAAAGAGGCCAGAAACAAAGCAAATATTGTATTATGATTAATTTTCAGGAGTGCTAAAAGGAGAACTCCCGAAGTAATATTAAAGTTACATATGGCGCTGGTCAGACTTCATCTAGACTACGCTGTCCAATTCTGGTCACCACATCACAGGAAGGATAAAGGTCTATTAGAATCAGTACAAAGGAGAATGACTAAAAGGATACATGGGATGAGGAGTATTCCTTACGAAGCGAGATTCAAGCTGTTAAATTTACATTCTTTAGAGAGACGTAGGTTAAGAGTGGACCTGATAGAAGTCTTTAAGTGGTATATGGGTTATAACAAGGGGAAAATAAGGAAAATTCTTAGAATCTGTAACCATGATAGAACAAGAAAAATGGGTTCAAGCCTGAAAACTTGATGTTCAAAAAGGAGACAAGAAGGAATTGGTTCTCAAATAAAGTAGTAGATGATTTGAAACTCAAAAACATTCATAATACACGTTTCTCATAATGTATATTTGTTTCTTTATTTAGAGTATTTTGCATGCATTTTTTTTGCGTTTATGTACGTAACAAGCTCTAAAACATTCAAAAGACTTTTTTTTTGCTAATTTCTTTTTGTTTCTCAATGACGGGTATTTTGCATGTGCTTTAGCTTTTTTATACGTAGGTAGGTCAAAAATACTCAAAAAACACTTTTTTTATGAAGTTGATTTATTTTCCCCATAGAGGGTGCATTCCATGCTTTTTAGCGTTTTGATGCCTAACACACACCTAAACACTCAGAAGAACCTTTTCTGGGAATCTTGCTGCTTTTCCCCATATAGTAAATGTGAAATATACACTTTTTCTGTAATGTTGTTCTGTTTCTCCATATAGAGTGCTATTCATCCATTTTTGAGGTTATGTACATAATAGGCTCAAAAAACATCAATAATACACGTTTCTCGTAATGTCTTTTCGTTTCCACATGGGTACTTTGCATGCATTTTGGCGTTTTTCTACGTAACAAGCTCAAAAACAATTATTATTATTATTATTATTATTATTATTATTATTATTATCATTATTATTTTGGTATTAATATTGTTTATCCATAAAGGTTATATGGATGACTTTTAGCGTTTTGGTACGTACGCAAGTACGTACCAAAACGTCCATATATAACTTGCTTTGTATGAACTTAGGCGTTCTAGTACCTCAGAATGTAAAATAGAATTAAAATACATGCTTCTTTTAATGTTTTTGTTTCCCTGTTAAGGGTACTTTTCATGGTTTTGTGCGTTTTTCTACGTAACAAACTAAAAACCACCCAAAATACTTCCTTTTGGTAATGTTATTCTGTTTCTCCATTAAATATATTTTGCATGCGTTTTTGCTTTTTGGTACGTAAGAAGTTCAAAAATACTAAAAATGCATGTTTTTTTCGTAATGTTGTTATGCATTCCCATACAGGGTGAATTCCATGTTTTCTATCGTTTTGGTTTTTAACACGGTCAAAAACACTGAAAAGAAACGTTTCCGGTAATGTCGATTCGTTTCTGTGTATAGGAGGCATTACAATCATATTCGTGTTTTAGCGCCTATCAATGTGAAAAACATTCAAAATACACCCTTTTAATAATGTTGCTCTGTTTCTTCGTATATAGAGCATTGTAACGTTTTGAAGGAAACTCAAAACCACTTATAATAATAACTTATAATAATGTCAGTTTTCCATATAGTAGACTTTCAATGCATTTTGGCATTTTTCTATGAAACAAGCTAAAAAATAAATAAATAAATAAATATAAAAATAAAAATAAGACTTGTTTTGGGTAATGTTATTCCCTTCACCATAATGAATGTTTTGCATGCGTTTTAATGTTTTGATACGTAAGTACCTAAAAAATACTCAAAATACATTATTTTTAATGTTGTTTTGTTATATGGATGACTCTTAGCGTTTTGGTACGTACGGAAGTACCTCAAAAACACTCAAAACACAAAAAAATGCATTTCATGCTTTTTATCGTTTAGGCGCCAGGCACTTTCATAAAGTCTCAAAAGACACTTTTCTATAAATCTCGTTTTCTTTCCCAATAAATAGTGCTTTGCATGTATTTTGGCGTTATGGCTCATAAAAATGTGAAATACATTAAAATGCACGTTTTTGGTCGTCTTTTTTTCATATACAGTGCTATTCATGTGGTTTAGGTTTTAGGTATCTAAAAAGAAAAAAAAACACTCAAAAAACACGTTTTTTCTAATGGCTTTTTCTTTGCCTTGATAAGATATTTTCCATGCAGTTATGCGTTTTTATACGTAAGCATCTCAAAAATACTCAAAATACTTCTATTTGGTAATGTTCTGTTACTCTATAAGGAGTGGTATTAACGCGTTTTCTTATTTTGGTGCCCAAGGAAACACTCATAATACATGTTTCTTCTAATGTCTTTTTGTTTCACCATTACGTTTCCCGTAATGTCTTATCGTTTTCCCATATAGGGTAATTTACGTACATTTTGGCCTTTTTCTACGTAACAAGCTAAAAACACTCAAAATACTTGTTTTTGTTATTGTTGTTCTGTGTCTCCAAGAAGTGTGTTTTTCATGCGGTTTTGGTATGTAAAATTTTCAAAAACACTCAAAAGACACACTTTTCGTAATGTTTTGTTTTCATATTTTCGGTGAATTCTATGGTTTTGGTATATAATACACTAAAAAAAAAAAAAAAAACACGTTTCTGGTAATGCTGTTTTATTTCCCCTTTTGCATTTTTGCAAATTGGCTTTGCATGGATTTTCGCGTTTTGGTAACTAGCAATGAAACAAAAGTCAAAATATATGTTTCTGGTAAAGTTGTTAATTCTCCATATAGAGTGCTATTCATATATTTTTGTGTTTTCAAACCTAAGAAGCTTGAAAACATAGTATATACTCTCATAGTATATCATTTATTGTATGCGTTTTTCGTGTTTTAGTACGTGAGAACCTCAAAAACACTTAAAAACACATTTTTCGTGATGTTTTGTTTTCCCATATGGAATAGTTTTTTATGCTTTTTAGCGTTTTGGTGCCTAACACTCAAAAGACACGTTTCTGGAAACTTTGTTTCTTTTCCCATATATATATATATATATATATATATATATATATATATATATATATATATATATATATATATATATATATATATATATATATATATATATATATATATATATATATATATATATATATATATATATATATATATATATATATATATATATATATATATATATATATATATATATATATATATATATATATATATATATATATATATATATATATATATATATATATATATATATATATATATATATATATATATATATATTCTTTTTAATAGTTTTTACATAAAGGGTATTTTGCCTGCGTTTTATTGTTTCGGTACGTAGCAATCTCAATAACCCTCAAAAGACACATTTCTCGTAATGTTGTTTTCTATTCCTATATAGAGTGATTTCCATGTTCTTTAGCTTTCTGATGCCTAAACCACTTCTAAACACTCAAAAGACAGATTTCTTGAAATTTCGTTTCCTTTCACCATATAAAGTACTGTGCATGCATTTTGGCGTTTTGGTACCTAAGAATGTGAAATACACTGAAAAGAAAATAAAGCTTTTGGTGATGCTGTTGTGTTTCTCCATACAGAGTGTTATTTATGCGTTTTAGCATTCTTATACCTCATGTATTCTCAAAGTATTTTGTTCATGTTGTGTTAATCTGTTTCTCTCTAAATGGTGTTTTGCATGCGTTTTAGTGTTTTGCTACGTAAATAGATAAAAAAAAAAACACTGAAAAGAGACGTTCTTGGTAACGTTCTTTTATTTTTTTTCCATATAAAGAGTTTCTATTACATTTTACCGCTTTCGTGGCTAGCGCGCTCATGAACATTCAAAGACACGTTTTTTGAAATGTCGTTTCTTTTCCCCTAGTAGTGTGATTTGCATTTATTTTAGCGTCTTTGGTATCTATTCAAGTGAAATATAATCAAAATACACATTTTTTTGGTAATGTTTTCTTTCTCAATATAGAGTGTTATTTATGAGGTTTAGCGTTTTGGTATCTAAGAAGCTCAAACTTACAAAAAATATATGTCTCTCGTATTGTTTTTTGTTTCGTTTCCCAATATAGAGAATTTTGCATGCATTTTGACGTTTTTGTACGTAACAAGATGAAAAAGCAAAGTACTTTTTTATTGTTATTCTGTTTCTCCATAAAGACTGTGTTAGATCTGTTTTAGCATTTTGGTACGTAAGATAATAAAAAAAAAAAAAAACTCAAAAGACATGTTTTTCATAAAGTTTTGTTACCATATATAGGGTGATTTTCATGCTTTTTCATGGTTTTGTTGCATAAAACGATCATAAACACTCAAAACACAATTTTCTGGAAATTTCTTTTCGTTTACCCATATGAGGAGCTTTGCATACATTTTGGCGTTTTGAGGAATAAATACGTGAAAACACTTAAATTACACGTTTTTGGTAATGTTGCTCTGTTTCTCCATATATAGCGGTATTAACACATTTTTGCGTTTGGGTACCTAAGAAACTCAAAACGCTCATAATACGCATTCCTCGTAATATCATAGCCAAAAACAGTCAAAATACTTAATTTTGGTATTTTTTTCTCATTCCCCATAAAAGGTATTTTCCATGCTTTTTAAACATTTTTATACCCATATAGGTCAAAAACACTAAAAAGACTCTTTATGATCATGGTACCTAATAATGTGAAAACACTCAAAATATACAGTTTCGTTTATTTCATTCCGTTTCTCCATATCCAGTGATACTTATTCGTTCTAGTTTTTTTCTTTTCTTTTAGCTGAAAACTTAAATAATACATATTCTTCGTAATGTCTTTTAGTTTTCTTATGTATAGTACTTTGTATGCATTTTATAAATTTCTCTACATAACAATCTGAAAACACTGGAAATACACGCTTTTTTTCGTAAAGATATACTGTTTCCCCATTAAGGGATTTTTGCATTTTTCTCAGCATTTTGGTACATAAGTAACTCAAAACAATGAAAAGAGACGTTTTTGGTAATATTGTTTACTTTTCATATACGAGTATACGCTGCTTTCCATGTTTTAATCGTTTTGGTGCCTATATCGCTCATAAACACTCAAAAGACATGTTTCTGTAAATTTCGTTTCCTTTCCTCATATAGAGTGCTTTGCCTGCATATTTGGGTGTTTTTCCAATGATTATGTTTGTGAAATGAAAAAAAAAAAGGTTTTCATGTTTCTCCATATAAATTGTTATTGACGCCTTTGATCGATTTGATACCTAAAAAGATTAAAAACGCCCATAATATAGTTTTTTTTTTGTAATGTCTTTTCGTTTCGAATGCATTTTTGCCTTTTTTCTTTTGTACGTAAAAAGGTAAAAAACACTGAAATTAGTTCTTTTAGATAATGTTGTTCTGTTATTGAATACATTTTAGTGTATTGGTACGTAAGTACCTAAAAAAACACTCAAAAGACACGTTTTCTTTTCCATATGGTGGGTTTTTCCATGGATTTTGACGTTTTGGTATATAATAATTCGAAAAAAACACCCAAATACATGTTTTTGGTAATGATGTCTGTTTCTCGATATAGCGTGCATTGCATTCGTTGGAACATTTAAGTATCTATGAAGCTCAAAATACATATCTCTTGTAATGTAATTTCGTTTTCCCATATCTTCCTTTGCATCAATTTTGGTATTTTTGTACATAAATTAAAATACACACAAAATACATGTTTTTGGTAATGTTATTCTTTCTCGAAAAAAGAGTCCTTTTAAATGCGTTTAAGCGTTTTGGTAGGTAAGAAACTGAAAAACAGGCAAAAGACACATTTTTGGTAATGTTGGTTTTTATTCTCATATAGATGATTTCAATGTTTTTTTTTTTTTTTAGCGTTTTGGTGCCAAGTATGCACAAAAACACGAAAAAAATTCGATCCTTGGACTGTCGTTTCGTCTCTATAGAAATTATTTTCCATTAATTTTTCTACGTAACAAGTTGTTGTGTTTATCCAAAGAGAGTATTATTCATGCATTTTCGCGTTTTGGTACCTGAGAAGCTCAAAAACGCTCTTAAAATAAGTTTCTCATAATGCCTTTGGTTACTTTTTTTTGGGGGGGAGGGTTAAGAAGCTCAAAACATTGAAAATACACATTTTTTGGTAATGTAATTCAGTTTTTCCAAAAAAAAAAGTGTTTTTGTATGTAAGTAGCTCATAAGCATTGAAATGAAAAGTTTTTGTAATCTTTTGTTTTCTCCTATAGGGTGCTTTCCTTGGTTTTTAGCTTCTTGGTACCTAACACACTCATAAACACTGGAAGGACATGGTTCTGGAAATGTTTCCTTTCCCCATATAGTATGCTTTGCATGCATTTTCTGTTTCTCCATATAGAGTATTATTCATACGTTTTAGTGTTCTGGTACCTATGAAGCTCAATACCACTCAAAATATACGTTTCTTTTAATGTTTTCTTTTCCCCTTTTAGAGTTATTTGTATGTATTTTATCGTTTTTGTACGTAAAAGGCGCAAAATTTTTCAAAATGCATGTTTTTTGGTAAAGCTGTTGAGTTTCTCCATAAAGTGTGTTTTGCAACCGTTTTAGCGGTTTGGTACGTAAGTAGCTCAAAACAATGTTTTCCCATTTACGGTACTTTCCATGCTTTTTAAGAGCTTTTTGTGCCTAACACACTCATAAACTCTCAAAAGACATGTTTCTGGAAATGTCGTTTATTTTCCCCATATCGGGTGCTTTGCATGCATTTTGGCGTTTTAATACCTACCAACACTAAATACACTTAAAATACACGTTTTCTCCATACAGAATGCAAATCATACGTTTTATTGTTTTGGTACCTAATAAGCTAGAAAAAAAAAAACTCATAATACTGTTTTTTCTTAATGTCTTTTCGTTTTCTTATATAGGGTACTTTATATGCATTCTAACGCTTTTGTACATAACAAGCTCAAAAATCGCTGAAAATGCTCGTTTTTGGTAATGTTTTATGTTTCTGCAGGAAGGGTGTTTTGAATGTTTTATCGTTGTGGTACATTATAAATTTAAAAACTTCCAAACACGTGAGAAGTCACTTTGTTGGTTATTTCTTTTTCCCTTCCAACATAGTGCTCTTTTCATACTTCTTAGTGTTTTGGTGCCTAACACGTAGAAACACTCTCAAAAGATAGGTTTCTTGTAATGTCGTTTTATGTCGTCTTTTAGAGGTCTTTGCATGTATTTTTGCGTTTTGGTACCTAATAATATGAAAACCACTCAAAATATATATTTTCATTCGTGATGTTTTGTTTCTCCATATAGAATACTATTAAGGTGCCTTTGTGTTTGGTACCTAAAAAGCTGAAAAGCTCTCATAATACACGTTTCTCGAAATGTCTTCGTTTCCCGGCATAGGGAACTTTGCATACATTTCGGCGTTATTCTACCTCAAAAACACTGAAAATATATATTTTTTTTGTATTGTTATTTTGTTTCTCCATAAAGCGTGTTTTGCGTCTGTTCAAGCGTTTTGATATAGAAGTAGCTCAAAAACACAAAAAAAAAAATTTTGGGGTAATTTTGTTTTGTATTCATATATAGGATGCTTTCCATTTTTATTTTTTTAGAGTTTTGATGCCTAACACGCTCATAAACACTCAAAATTCACGTTTCTGGAAATTTCGTTTCGTTTCTCCCATAGATTGCACTTTGCATGAATTTCGAGATTTTGGTACATAATATTGTTAAAACAAACAAAATACACGTTTTTAGTAATGTTGCTCTGTTACTCCATATAGAGTGGTATTCATGCATTTTCATATTTTTCAACCTAATAAGGTGTAAAACACTTATAATATACGTTTCTCGTAATGTCTTTTCGTTTCCCCATATTGGGAACTTTACATGAATTTTGAATTTTTTTACGTAATTAGCTTAGAAAATTAAAAATACACGTTTTCTTGTTTCTCCATAAAAGGTGCTTTGCATGCGCCTTTGCGTTTTAGCATGTAAGTAGCTCAAAAGAAAAGACTTTTTTGTAATGTTTTGTTTTCCCATGTATGGTTCTTTCCTTGCTTTTTATCATTTTGGTACCTAATACGCTTACAAACACTGAAAAAAAAGCACGTTTCTAGAAGTGTCGTATTTTCCCTCATTTATGATGCTTTGCATGCATTTTAGCGTTTTTGTTTCTCCATATAGAGTGCTATTCACTCGCTTTAGCGTTTTGGTACCTAATAAGTTGAAAACACTCATACTGCTCGTTTCTCGTAATGTACTTTCGTATCCATATATAGTGCACTTTGCATGCATTTTGGCACTTTTGTACTTGACAAGCTTAAGAAATAAAATTAAATACTAGTTTCTGGTAAGGCTATTTGTTTTTTCCATGAAGGGTATTTTGCAAGCATTTCAGCGTTTTTGTACGTTAGTAGCTGAAAAATACCCCCAAAAATACGTTTTTTGAGGAATATTGTTTTTTGCTTTTCCAGTACAGGGAAGTTTTCATGCTTTTTACTATTTTGTGGTTAACAAGTTCATATACTCATATACATGGAAAAAAAAAAAAAACTACTTTGCCAAAAACGTGTCTTGAGTTTTTTTTTTCAGCTTCTTACGTACCAAGAAGGTAAAATGCATGAAAAACACCCTTTATGGAAAAACAGAATAATATCACCAAAAAGAAATAATTTGAGAGTTTTTGAGCTTGTTAGGAGGAAAAACGCCATAATGTATGCAAAGTATTCTATATGAAGAAAGAAAGACATTACGAGAAACGTGTATTATGAGTAAATTTGAGCTTCTTAGGTAGCAAAATGTGAAAACGCATGAATAGCACTCTGTATGGATAAACATAACAACATTACCAAAAACGTGTATTTTGAGTATTTTTTTTTTCATATTGTTAGGTGCCAAAACGCCAAAATGTATGGAAGCCAACTAACTAACAAACGAAACGAAATTTAATGAAACGTGTCTTTTGAATGTTTATAAATCTGCTATGTACCAAAATGCTAAAAAGCATTGAAAGATCACCATATGGGAATAAAAAACATTATCAAAAACATGTCTTCAATCTTTTTGAGCTTCTTACGTACCAAAACGCTCATACGTTTGCAAAACACTTTTTATGGAGAAACAGAATAAAATTGCCAAAAACAAGTATTTTATGTGTTACGTAGAAAACGCAAAAATGCATGCAAAGTAACCTTTATGAGGAAATGAAATGATGTTTCCAGAAACGTGACTTTGGAGTGTTTAGACACTAAATCGATATAAAGCTTGGAAATCATTTGATTTGAACAACAAAACAACACCAAGGAAAACGTGTCTTTTAAGTATTTTTGAGCTTTATACATACCAAAAACCTAAGCCGCACGCAAAAAAAAAAAAAAAAAAAAAATCGTCATCGAGAAATATAATAATATTACCAAAAACTTGTAATTGGAGTGTATTTCTCATTGTTAAGTACACATGCAAAGCATGCGAAAGGAAACTAGTTTTCTAGAAAGGTGTCTTTTGAGTGTTTATCAGTGTTCTACCTCCAAAACGATGAAAATCATGGAAATCACACTGTAATGGAAAACAAAACATTAACAAAGATGTCTCTTTTCAGTATTTTTGAGCAACTTAGGTATTAGAACGCTAAAACGCATGCAAAACACCATTGATGGAGAAACAGAATAACCTTATAAAAAACTAGTTTTTTTTTTTTGTTTTGTTTTTGAGGCTGTTACGTGAAAAACGTCAAAATACATTCCAAGTACCCTATTTGGTTAAATGGAAAAAAAAAAAAATACGAGAAAGGTGTTTTTTTTTTTTACTTCTTAGGTAACAAACCGCTAAAAGGCATCCATTTTCGCGTTTTTTGTAAGTAAAAAAGCTCAAAAACATTCAAAATATACCTTTTTGGTAATCTTATTCTATTTCTACATATTGGTTGGTTTGGATCCGTTTTAGCTTTTTTCTACGTAAAACACGGAAAAGCCGCGTTTTCAGTAATTTTGTTTTGGATTCTCATATAGGATGATTTCTATATTATTCATTGTTTTGGTGACTAACATGCTGAAAAACACTCAAAACACAGGTTTCTAGTAAAGTCGTTTAATTTTCCCATATAGTTGGCTTTGCATGCACTTTAAGGTTTGGTACATAACAGTCCGAAAAAAAAAGCTAAAATTAATTTTTTTGATAATGTTCTTTTTTCACATAATTTCCCTGAATTTTGCCAGAATTTTGGCATCTCGGTACCTATGAAGAATACCCCACCCCCAAAAAATCCTATTTTTTTATTATTTTTTTTCTTTATAAAGAGGTTTTAGCTTTTTGGTACTTATGGAACTTAAAAACACTCATAATACACGTTTCTCGTAATGTCCTTTCGTTTCCCAGACATAGAGTTCTTTGCATGTATTTAAGCGTTTTTAGAGATAACATGATCAAAAACTCTCAAAATACATGTTTTTGGTAATGTTATTCTGTTCTCCATAAAGGGTGTTTTGCATGCGTTTTAGCGTTTTGGTATGTAAGGAGGTCAAAAACACTTAAAGGCAAGTTCTTGGTAAAAGTTGGTTTCATTCCTATGTAATGTGATTGCCCTGCTTTTTTGTGCTTTATTGCCTAACACGTTCAAAAACCCTTAGACACTTTTCTGGAAATGTCTTTTTTTTTCACATAAAGCTAGTTTCACTTGCAATTTGGGGTTTTGGTAACCAAGAATGTGAAAAACACTCAAAATACACGCATTTGGTAAGGTTGTTCTCTTTCTCAATTAAGAGTTTTATTCATGAGTTTCAGGGTTATGGTATCTAAGAATCTGAAAAACACTCATAATGCACGTTTCTCGTAATGTCCCTTTTTTTACTCATTTAGGGTGCTTTGCATGCATTTTGGCATTTTTTTTTTTCATGTAATAGCTGAAAAACACTGAAAATACACGCTTTTGGTAATAAGAATATAAGAACATAAGAAATAAGTAAATCTGCAAGAAGGCATCAGGCCTACACATTCTTCTGCGATCTTATTCATCTGTAAGGGATGTTCCCTAACTGTCCTGAATGTAATTTATCAACGAAATATTTATTTCACTTCTCCATAAAGGGTGTTTTGCTTGGGTTTTAGCGTTTCTGTACATAAGAACCTATAAAACACGTTTTTAATAATGTTGTTTTGTATTCTTTTTTTTGTTTTTTTTGGGTAAATAAAACGCTCAAAAATACTCATAATACACTTTTCTCGTAGTGTCTTTTCGTTTTCGTATAGGGTAATTTCATGATCTTGGCATTTTTCTAGGTATGAAACTCGAAAACACTCAATGTAAATTATTTTTTTAAGGTGGTTAATTTATATATACTCGTATATATATATATATATATATATATATATATATATATATATATATATATATATATATATATATATATATATATATATATATATATATATATATATATATATTTTTTTTTTTTTTTTTTTTTATTACATACGTTTTAGCGTTTTAGTACGTAACTTTATAAACATTGAAAAGACACGTTTTTGGTAATGTTGTTTTGTTTACATAAACACTAAAAAGACGTTTCTTAAGATATCGTTACCTTTGCCAAATATAGGGTGCTTTAAATGCATTTTGGCGTTTTGTCACTTCAAAATATGAAATGCACTTAAAATACACGTTTTTGATAATGTTGTTCTGTTTCTCTCTATATAGTCCTACTCATGCAAATCTGAAAAAAAAAAAAAAAAACACTCAATACGTGTTTCTCGTTATGCCTTTTCCATTCCCTATTGCATTGTACATTGCCTGCATATTGACCTAATATGCTGAAAAGACACTAGATTTTTCTTTTTTTTTTTTTGGTAATGGTAATCTGTTTCTACAGTTTTTTTTTCATGCGTTTTATCGTTTTGTTACCTAAAAAGCTGAAAACAGACTCAAAATGTACAATATTAGTAATTTTGTTTCGTTTTCCCATATAAGGTGTATTCCACTCTTTTTAGCATTTTCGTGCCTAACATGCACAAAAACACAAAAAAAAAATACATTTCTTGTAATGTTGCTTCGTTCCTGAATATAAAGAGTTTTGCATCCATTTTGTCGTTTTGATATCTTACAGTACGAAAAACACTTAAAATACACGTTTTTAGTAATGTTGTTGTGTTTCTGAATAGGAAGTGTTATTCTTGCTTTTCCTCGTTTTTGGTACCTAAAAAGCTGAAAACATCCATTATACATGTTTTTCGTAATGCATTTTTGTTTCCCCATATAGAATACTTTGTATGCGTTTCTGAGTTTTCCAATTAACAAGCCGAAAACACTCAGAACACTTTTTTTTTTTAATGTTATTATGTTTCTCCATAAAAGGTGTTTTGCATGAGTTTTAGCGTAAAAAGTAAAAACAAAACTCTCAAAAGACTCGTTTTTCGTAACGTTTTGTATTCCGCTATAAGGTCATTTTCCATGCTAGAAGAATGGAAAATATATATAGCGTTTTGTTGCCTAACGTGCTGAAAGACACATAAATACACGTTTCTCGTTTCTTGTAATCACGTTTCATTTTCGTATATAAAGGCTTTTCAGGTATTTTGGTAATGTAAAAAGCACTCAAAATGCGTGTTTATAGTAATGTCGTTCTGTTTTTCCATACATAGTTGTATTATCGCCTTTTTCCGTTTTGGTACCTAAGAAGCTTAAAAACACTTTCTCGTAATGTCTTTTCGTTTCATCATAGAGAGTACTTTGCACGGCTTTTTTTTCTTTTTTGTACGTAACAAACTCAGAAAACAATTGAAATACAAGTTTAAATAAAGTTATTGTGTTTCTGAATAAAGCATATTTATATGCGTTTTAGCTTTTGGAAACGTAAGTAGCTCACAAACACTGAAAAGAGACATTTTTTGTAATGTTGTTTTGTTTTCCCAGATGTAGTGGACACACAAAGCGTTTTCGCTTTTATCGTTTTGGTGTCTAGCACGCTCATCAACATCTGGAAAGACACTTCTGGAAAACTCGTTTCGCCATTTAGGGTGCATTACATAGACAATGGCGTTTTGGTACCTAACAATGTGAAATATACTTAAAATACACGTTTTTGGTAATGTTGTTTTGTTTCTCAAAAGAGATCGCTAGTCATGCGATTTCTCGTTTTTGTACCTAAGAAGCCCCCCAAAAAAACACTAAGAAATGGTTCTCGCAATCCCCTTTCGTCTAAACATATAGGGAACTTTGGATGCGTTTTGCCGGTTTTGTACGTAAAAAACCTGAAAACAGTCAAAATACTTGTTTTTGGTAAAATTATTTTGTTTCACCATGAACTGTGTTTTATATGGGTTTTATCGTTTCAGTACGTAAGAAGATTAAAAACACTCAAAAGACATGTACGTAACGTTGCTTTGTATTCTTATATAAGGTGATTTCCATGCTTTTAAGCGTGTTGGTGCCTAACACGCTCAAAAACACTGAAAAGACACGTTTCTGGTAATGCTGTTTCGTTTCCCCATATATGAACCTTTATTGCCTCGTGCTGTTTTGCTACCTAACAATGTGAGAAAACACTCAAAATACACGTTTTTGGTAATGTTGTTAGTTTTTCGATATAGAGTACTATTCATTCGTTTTAGGATTTTGGTACCTAAGAAGATAAAAAAAAAAAAAAAACTCTTAATACACGCTTCTCGTAATTTTTCGTTTCCCCGTATAGAGTAAATTGCATTCATTTTTATTTTTCAACGTAACAAGCTCAAAACATTTAAAACACATATTTTTTTATAAAGTTATTGTGTTTATGAAGGGTGTTTTTGCATGTAATTTAGAGTTTTGGTACGTAAGAAGCTGAAAAACACTCATAAGATACGTTTTTTTTCGTAATGTTTTGAATTTTCATAAATGCTTACATGCTCAGAAACCCTCAAAGCACTATTTTTTTTTTTTTCTGAAAAATGTCGTTTCTTTTTCTATTATAAGGGGCTTTGCATGCATTTTGGCACTTTGGCGGGTAACAATGTGAAACACACTCAAAATACATGAATTCTCTATTTCGAAAAACAAAACATTACATTAATCGTGCCTTTTGAGTCTTTTCATTTATTTACGTACCAAAACGCTAAAACGCATGCAAAAAAAAATTAATGTAGAAACAGAATAATATTATCAAAATCATACATTTTTTTCTTTTTTTCTTTTATAGCTTGTTACGTAGAAAAAGCGAAAATGCATGCAAAGTACCCTATATAGGGAAACAAAAAGACTTCATGAGAAATTTGTATTATGAGTATTTTGAGGTTCTTAGGTACCAAAATGTTAAAGTGCATGATTACGTACCGAAACGCTAAATCGCATGAAAAAAAAAAAAAAAAACATGGAGAAATAATATCAAAAACAAATATTTCCAGTGTTTCTGAGTTAGTTAAGTAGAGAAACGCCAAAATGCATATATAATATCTTAAATGGGAAAATGAAAATACATTACTAAAATATTTACTAATGATTTTTTTTTTTAACTAAAATCCATGAATAACACTCTATATGAAATAACATTACCAAAAACGCAAATTTTCAGTGTTTTCACAATGTTATGAATAAAAACGCCATAATGCATGTAAAGCCCCTTATTTGGGGAAAGGAAACGAGATTTCAGAAACATATCTAAAATGTGTTCTTCAGCGTGTTAGGCACAAAAATGCTAAAAAGCATACAAATCACCTGATATGGGAATACAAAACAACATTAAGAAAACGTTTCTTTTGAGTGTCCTATGTACCAAAACGATAAAAAAAAAAAAAAAAAAACATAGAAAACATCCTTTATGGAGAAACAGAATAACATGACCAAAAACAAGTATTTTGAGTGTTTTGTAAGATTGTTACGTAAAAAACGCCTGAATGAATCGAAAATACCCTATATGGGAAAAATGAAGTCATTACGAGAACCGTGTATTATGAGTGTTTTTGACCTTCTTAGTATCAAAAGGGTAAAACGCATGAATAACACTCTATATGGAGAAATAGATATATGAAACAACATTAAAAACGCATGAAAATACCCTATATAGAGAAATAGAATACATTTACCAAAAACGTGTATTTTGAGTGTCTTTGAGCGTATTATGTACAAAATCGCCTATCATCAAACAAAACACCCTGCATATGGAAATGAAAGGACATTAACGAGAAACGTTTGTTATGTTATTTTTTTTATTACTTTCTTAAATACCAAATCAGTAAACAGCTTCAATAGTCCTCTGAAGAAAAAGAACAACCTTACCAAAAACGTTTATTTTTTTACATTGATAATTACCAAAACGCCAACATGCATGTAAAGCAACCTATATGAAGAAACGAAACGAAATCACTAGAAACTTGTCTTTAGCTATTTTTTGAGCGTGTTAGGCACCAAATCAGTAAGAAGCAACGAAATCACCCCATAGGGGAATACAAAACAACTTTACTAAAACGTGTCTTTAGAGTGTTTTTTTTTTTAGGTTCTTACGAACTAAAATGTCAAAATACATGCAAACACCCTGTTAGGTACCAAAGCACCAAAAAGACCCTATATGAGGAAATGAAAGGACAACAAAAAACGTGTTTTATGAGTTTTTTTTTTTTTTTTCTAGCTTCTTAGGTACCAAAACGCTAAAATAAATGAGTAGCACACTGTATGGAGAAAGAGAAAAAAAATACCAAAATCGTGTAATTTGAATATTTTTCACATTGTCAGGTAGCAAAACACCATAATGCTTGCTCGTTATACGAGAAAATTTAACAATATTGTAAGAAATGTTTTTTTATGTGTTTTTCACATAAATGCTAAATAGCAGGGAAAGCACCTTATATAGAAATGCAAAATAATAAGCATGTCTTTTAAGTGTTTTAAACTTTTTACGTACCAAAACGCTAAAACACGTGCAACAAACACGAATAACCTTACCAAATAGAAAAACCTTACCAAAAACGTGTATTTTGAGTCTTTTTGAGTCTGTTACGTACATCATATTAAAAATGCATGTAAAGCACCCTGTATGGGGAAACGATAGAACATTACGAGAAACGTGCATTGTCAGTGTTTTGAGTCTCTTAGGAGGTACCAAACACTAAACCGCTTGAATGAAAATTGAATATATCCTATATTTCTTAATAGAAAAAGAGAACATCACCAAAAACGTGTTTTTATTTTTATTTTACTTTTTTTTTTTACCTTGTTATGTACCAAAACGTCAAAATACATACGAAGCATCCTATATGAGGAAATAGAAAGACATTAGGAGAAAAAAGTTTTATTAGTGTTTTTGAGCTTCCAAAACGCTAAAACGCATGAATAGCACCCTATATAGAGAAAAGAACAACATTACCTGAAATCTTTATTTTGAGCGTTTGTTATATTATGTAGCAAAACATCATAATGCATGCAGATCCCTATATGAAGAAGCAAAACTATATTACAGGAAACGTGTCTTTTGAGTGTTTACTTGAGTGTTAGTAATCAAAATGCTAAAAAGCATTGAAAGCACACTATTTGGCAATATAAAATAACATTACCAAGAAAGTATCTTTAGAGTGTTTTTGACCTTCTTACGTCTGAAATCGCTGAAACGCATGCAAAACAACCTTTATGGAGAAACAAATTAGCATTACCAAAAACTTGTATTTTGATTGTTTTTGTGCTTCTTAAGTATAAAAATGCCAAATTACACGCAAAGCATCCTACATGGAGAAAAGAAAGGACATTACGAGAAAAGTATATTATGAGATATTTTGAGCTTTTTAGGTACCAAAACTCAAAAACACGTGATTTGCTCTTTATATGGAAAAACCACTCTACCGAAAACTTTTAATTAAACTATTTTTTCATATTGTTAAGTACCAAAAGTCAAAATGCATTGGAAGCCCCCTTTATCGGGAAACGAAACGACATTATCATCAACGTGTCTTAACAGTGTTTTGTACGTGTTAGACACCAAAACGCTAAAAAAAAGCATTGAAAGCGCTCTATAAAGGAATACAAAACTATTACTAAAAACCTGTTTTATAGGTTCTTATGTACAGAAACGCTAAAACCCAAGCAAAACACCCTTTATGGAGAAGCGAAATAAATATTATTTCGTTGATAAATTACATTCAGGACAGTTAGGGAACATCCCTTACAGAAGAATAAGATCACAGAAAAATGGTCCTAAATGGATGACTGAGGTTAAAACACTACATAGGGCGAAAGAGAAGTATATATGAGATTAAAGACAGGGGAAGTGGTTTTAAGACCATAATATAATGAATTAGAAAAGTCAAGAGTTTAACAAGGAAAACTAAAAATAGTTATGAATTAAAGGTAGCCAGCCAAGCGAAGATGGACCCCAAGGGATTTTATCAGGCATATAAGACGAAGAATAGAGAAACAATAGTTCCTTAAAGACAACAGAATGGGACCTGCTTAGTTGTTGGGAGGAGATTAGTAAAATTATGAACGAATATTTTTTTAACTGTCTTTGCCCAGGAAAACATGCAGAATTTGCCGAATAGTGAGAAGATATTTAGAGTAGAAGAAAATGAGAAGCTGACAGATATTACCATAACTAAAGAAATAGTGGAACAAGAGATAGATAAGCTGAAAAGTTCAAGTCACCAGGACCAGATGAAATATATTCCAGAGTATTTAAGAATTGGAAAAAGGTTATAAGTAATCTGGATAAGGTCATGGCCAAGCGGAAGGCGACAGAGTGTTGTAATAAACGGCTCTAAATCCGAGTGGGGTCAAGTAATAAGTGGGGTAACAAAGGGATTATTAGTATTAGGGCCAATGTTGTTTGTAATATATGTCAATGACTTGGATAGTGGAATTAGTAGTGTTGTTAGTAAATTTGCGGATGACACGAAAATATGTAGATTAATTAGGTCAGAATCGCATACGATCGCCTTGCAGGCAGATTTGGATAGGATGAACGAATGGAAAGACAGATGGCAAATGCTTTTTAATATCAACAAATGCAAAGCACTTAGCGTAAGTAGAAGAAACCCACACAGTAGTTACACAATGAACAAACAAGTTCTGGTAGGTTCAGGGTAAGAAAAAGTTTTGAGATTTAAAGTTAGCTCTGAACTCCGTCTAAGAAAGCAATGCAAAGAGGCCAGAAACAAAGCAAATAGTGTATTATGATTCATTTTCAGGAGTGCTAAAAGTAAAACTCCCGAAGTAATATTAAAGTTACATTTAGCGCTGGTCAGACTTCATCTAGACTACGCTGTCCTATTCTGGTCACCACATCACAGGAAGGATAAAGGTCTATTAGAATCACTTCAATGGAGAATGACTAAAAGGATACAGGGGATGAGGAGTATTCCTTACGAAGCGAGATTCAAGCTGTTAAATTTACATTCTTTAGAAAGACGTAGGTTAAGAGTGGACCTGATAGAAGTCTTTAAGTGGTATATGGGTTATAACAAGGGGAACATAAGGAAAATTCTTAGAATCTGTAACCATGATAGAACAAGAAAAATAGAACATCAAGTTTTCAGGCTTGAGCCTGAAAACTTGATGTTCAAAAAGGAAACAGGAAGGAATTGGTTTTCAAATACAGTATGAGATGATTGGAACGAACTTAGTAATCAAGCTGTTAGTGCTGAGGCATTTGACAACTGTAAGAGAAAATAACACATTTATAGATGGGGATGATAGATAGGTGGAAATACGTAGGCATATTTCATACAAGTACTGCCACGTGTAGGCCTGATGCCTTCTTGCTTATTTACTTATTTCTTATGTTCTTATATTCTTATTACCAAAAGCGTGTATTTTCAGTGTTTTTCAGCTATTCCGTGAAAAATAAAATACCAAAATGCATGCAAAGCACCCTAAATGAGGAAAAAAAGGGACATTACAAGAAACGTGCATTATAAGTGTTTTTGAGACTCTTAGATACCAAAACGCTGAAACTCATGAATAACACTCTTAATTGAGAAACAGAACAATCTTACCAAATGCGTGTATTTTGAGTGTTTTTCACATTCTTGGTTACCAAAACCCCAAATTGCATACAAAACTAGCTTTATGTGGAAAGAAAAAAAAAAGACATTTCCAGAAAAGTGTCTTTTGAGTGTTTTTGAGCGTGTTAGGCAATAAAGCACTAAAAAGCAGGGCAATCACATTACATGGGAATAAAACCAACTTTTACCAAGAACTTGCCTTTAAGTGTTTTTGACCTCCTAACATACCAAAACGCTAAAACGCATGCAAAACACCCTTTATGAACAAACAGAATAACATTACCAAAAACATGTATTTTGAGTGATTTTGATCATGTTACCTATAAAAACGCTTAAATACATGCAAAGAACTCTATTTTTGGGAAACAAAAGGACATTACGAGAAACGTGTATTATAAATGTTATTAAATTCCTTAAGCACCAAAAAGCTAAAACCCACAAATAACACTCTTTATAGAGAAAAAAAAAGAAGTAATTTTCTTTTTTTTTTGTTATTCTTCTTCATAGGTAACGAGATGCCAAAATTCTGGCAAAATTCTGGGAAATTATGTGGAAAAAAAAAACATTATCAAAAAAGTTAATTTTAGCTTTTTTTCGGACAGTTATGTACCAAAACCTAAATTGCATGCAAAGCCACCTCTATAGGGAAATTAAACGACTTTACCAGAAACCTGTCTTTTGAGTGCTTTTCAGCATGTTAGGCACCAAAACAATAAATAATATGGAAGTCACTCTATATGGCAATCCAAAACAAAATCACTTAACACTTGTCTTTTCAGTGTTTCACGTAGAAACACGCTAAAACGGATGCAAACAAACCAATATGAAGAAATAGAATAACATTGCCAAAAAGGTATATTTTAAGTGTTTTTGAGCCTGTTACCTACAAAAAACGCGAAAATGGATACAAAGCACTCTATATTGGGAAACAAAAGGACATTACGAGAAACCTGTATAATGAGTGTTTTATAGTTTCACAACAACCACAAGGCAAAAGTTTCTTAGATACCAAAATGCTGAAACTCATGAATAACACTCTTGATTGAGATACAGAACAACCTTACCAAATGCGTGTATTTTGAGTGTTTTTCACATTCTTAATAATATTACCAAAACACGAAATTGCATGCGAAACTAGGTTTATGTGGGGAAAAAGTTATATTGCCAGGAAATGTCTTTTGAGTGTTTATGAGCGTGTTAGGCAATAAAGTACTTAAGAGAAGGGCAATCACATTACATGTGAATAAAACAAACTTTTACCAAGAACTTGCCGTTAAATATTTTTGAGCTCCTTACATACCAAAACGCTAAAACGAATGCAAAAAATCCTTAATGGAGAAACACAATAAAATTACAAAAAAACATGTATTATGAGTGTATTTGATCATGTTACCTATAAAAACGCTTAAATACATACAAAGAATCCTATGTTTGGGAAACGAAAGGACATTACGAGAAACGTAGCTAAAACCCACAAATAACACTCTTTATAAAGAAACCAAAAAAATAAAATAAATAAATAAATAAATGAAATAAATGAAAATAATTTTTGTTTTTTTGTTTTGTTATTCAGGCAATAAAGCAATAAAAAGGAGGGCAATCACATTACATGGGAATAAAACCAACATTTACCAAGAACTTGCCTTTAAGTGTTTTTTAACTCCTTATATACCAAAACGCTAAAACACATGCAAAACACCCTTTATGGAGAAACAGATTAACATTACCAAAAACAAGTATTTTGAGTGTTTTTGATCATGTTACCTCTAAAAACGCTTAAATACATGCAAAGAACCCTATGTCTGGGAAACGAAAGGACATTACGAGAAACATGTATTATGCGTGTTTTTAAGTTCCATAAGTATAAAAAAGCTAAAACCTCTTTATAGAGAAAAAAAAAAGTAAATAAATAAATAGGATTTTTTTTTTGTTATTCTTCTTGATAGGTACCGAAATCCCAAAATTCTGGCAAAATTCAGGGATATTATATGAAAAAAAAACATTATCAAAAAATTAATTTTAGCTTTTTTTTCGGACTGTTATGCACAAAACCCTAAAGTGCATGCAAAGCCAACTATATGGGGAAATTAAACGACTTTACGAGAAACCTGTGTTTCTAGTATTTTTTTCAGCCAGCATGTTAGTCACCAAAACAATAAATAATATGGAAGTCATTCTATATGGGAATCCAAAACAAATTATTGAAAACGTGTCTTTTCCGTGTTTTAAGTAGAAAAATGCTAAAACGGATGCAAAACCAACCAACATGAAAAAACAGAATAAGATTACCAAAAAGGTATATTTTGAGTATTTTTGAGCTTTTTTACAAAAAACGCAAAAATGGATGGAAAGTTCTCTATATTGGCTAACAAAAGGACATTACGAGAAACGTGTATAATGAGTGTTTTATAGATTCTCAAGAAGCAAAAGGCAAAAAACGCAAAAACTCTTATATATGGAGAAGTTTCTCAGATACCAAAATGGTGAAACTCATGAATAACACTCTTAATTGAGAAACAGAACAACCTTACTAAATGCGTGTATTTTGAGTGTTTTTTACATTCTTAGTTACCAAAACCCCAAATTGCATGTGAAACTAGCTTTATGTTGGAAAAAAAATGACATTACCAGAAAAGTGTCTTTTAATTTTTTTTTTTTTTTATCATGATAAGCAATAAAGCACTAAAAAGCAGGGCAAACACAGTACATGGGAATAAAACCAACTTTTACCAAATGTTTTTTCTAAGTGTTTTTGAGCTCCTTATATACCAAAACGCTAAAACGCATGCAAAACACCGTTTATTTAGAAACAGAATAACATTACGAAAAACATGTATTTTGAGTGTTTTTGAACATGTTACCTATAAAAACGCTTAATTACATGCAAAGAATCTTATGTTTGGGAAACGAAAGGACATTTCCAGAAACGTGTATTATGAGTGTTTTTAAGTTCTTTAATACCAAAAAGCTAAAACCCACAAATAACACTCTTTATAGAAAAAAAAATAAATAAATAAAAAAATAGGATTTTTTTTATTCATCTTCATAGGTACTGAGATGCCAAAATTCTGCCAAAATTCAAGGAATTTATATGAAAAAAGAACATTATGAAAAAAAAGTTAATTTTAGCTTTTTTTTCGGACTGTTATGTACCAAACCCTAAAGTGCATGCAAAGCCACCTATATGGGGAAATTATACAACCGTACCAGAAACCTGTCTTTTGTGTTTTTTTTCAGCATGTTAGGCACCAAAACGATAAATAATATGTAAGTCACTCAATGTGGGAATCCATCACAAAATTACTGAAAAAGTGTCTTTTCAGTGTTTTACGTAGAAAAACGCTAAAACGGATGCAAACCAACGAATATGGAGAAATAGAATAACATTACCAAAAAGGTATATTTTGAGTGTTTTTGAGCTTCTTACCTTCAAAAAACGCGAAAATGGATGGAAAGCACTCTATATTAGGATACAAAAAGACATTACGAGAAACGTGTATAATGAGTGTTTTATAGTTTCACAACAGCCACAAGGGAAAAACCGCAAAAACTCGGTGTATATGGAGAAGTTTCTTATATACCAAAATGCTGAAACTCAGAAATAACACTCTTAATTGAGAATACAGAACAACCTTACCAATTGCGTGTATTTTGAGTGCTTTTCACATTCTTAGTTACCAAAACCAAAAATTGCATGCGAAACTAGCTTTATGTGGGAAAAAAATGACATTACCTGAAAAGTGTCTTTTGAGTGTTTTTGAGCGTGATAGGAAATAAAGCACTAAAAAGGAGGGCAATCACATTATATAATTATATAAAACCAACTTTTACCAAGAACCTGCCTTTACGTGTTTTTGAGCTTCTTACATACCAAAACGCTAAAACGCATGCAAAACACCCTTTATGGAAAAACAGAATAACATTACCAGAAACATGTATTTTGAGTGTTTTTGATCATGTTACCTATAAAAACGCCTAAATACATGCAAAGAACCCTATGTTTGGAAAATTAAAGGATGTTACGAGAAACGTGTATTATGAGTTTTTTTTTTTAAGTTCGTTGTGTATGAAAAAGCTAAAACCCATAAATAACACTCTTTATGGAGTGTTTTCTTACCTAACAATGTGAAAAACACTCAAAAAGCACATTTTTGTAATCTTGTTCTTTTCTCTTCAATGTGTCAAATAGGTCTTGGTACCTTAGAAATAAAAAAAAAAAACACTCATAATAAAAGTTTCTTCTAATGTCTTTTCGTTTCCCCTTGCAAAGTATTTTGCATGCATTTATGTTTCTTTTTATATGTAAAAAGAAAAAAAATTGTTTATGGTAATAAAGGGATTTTTGCATACATCTCAGCGTTATGGTACGTAAGTAGCTGAAAATACCCAAAAGATAAATTTTTGGTTGTCTTGTTCTTTCATATAGGTAGCTTTCCATGCTTTTTATAACTTTGGTACTTACCACGTTCATCAACACTCAAAAGACATGTTTCTGGAAATGTCGTTTAATTTTCCCATAGATGGGCGTTTTGACGTTTTGGTACATAAAATTGTGAAAAACACTCAAAATAAACGTTTTTAGTAATGTTCTGTATGTACCAAAACGCTAAAATGCTTGCAAAACAACCATCATAAAGTAACGTGTATTTCATAAATAAAAAATAAATAAATGAAAAAAAACGGCTATTTCTAGTGTTTTTCATCTTCTTACGTATAAAAAGACCAAAATGCATCCAAAGCACCCTATATGATGAAGCAAAACGACATTACAAAAACACGTATTATGAGTGTTTTTGAGTTTCTTAGGTACCAAAACGCTAAAAAGCGTGAACAGCACTCTTAATGGAGAAAAAGATTTTTGTGTGTGTGTGTGTGTGTGTGTGTGTGTGTGTGTGTGTGTGTGTGTGTGTGTGTGTGTGTGTGTGTGTGTGTGTGTGTGTGTGTGTGTGTGTGTGTGTGTGTGTGTGTGTTTAACTATCTCAGGTACCGAAACGACAAAATGCATGCAAAAGCATCCTATATGGGGAAACGAAAAGATATTACGAGAAACGTGTATTATGAGTGATTTTGCGCTTCTTTGGCTCGAAAAGCTAAAACGCATGAGTAGCACACTGTTTGGAGAAACAGTACATAATTACGAAAAAAAAAACGTGTAATTTGAGTGTTTTTCACATTGTTAGGTTATAAAATGCCAAAGTGCTTGCAAATTCTTCTACAGGGGTAAATGAAACGACATGACAAGAAAAATGTCTTTTGTATTTTTTTCAGTACATCCTAATTAGCATGGAAAGTATCCTATATGAGAATACAACATAACATCACCAAAAACGTGTCTTTCAAGCGTTTGCTTCTTACGTTCCAAAATGCTAAAACACATCCAAAACTCCTTTTATGGAGGAACAGAATAACATCACCTAAAACGTGTATTTTGAGTGTTTTGAGCTTGTTACATACAAAAACACCAAAAAACATGCAAAGGGGAAACGAAAAGGAAAGGAAATTACGAAATTACGAAAATAACGAAAGGAAATTACGAGAAACGTGTATTATGAGTGTCTGAGTTTCTTAAAGTACAAAACATTAAATCAACTGAATAGCACTCTTAATGGAGAAACATAATAACATTACCAAACACGTGGTTTTTGAGTGTTTTTCACCATGTTATGTAACGAAACACTAAAAATGCATGCATAGCACCCTATATGGCGAAACCAAAGGACATTACGAAAAACGTGTATTATAAGTGTTTTAGAGCTTCTTAGGTACCAAAACGCTAATACGCATAAATAGCGTTCTATGGAGAAAAATTACATTACCAAAAACGTGTAATTAAAATATTCTTTAAAGTGTTAGGTACCAAAACGCCAAAATGGATGCAAAATTCCCTATATAGGGAAATGAAACTATAATTCCAGAAACGTCTTTTGCGTGATTTTCAGCGTGTTAAGCAACAAAACGCTAAATAGCATTCAAAACACCGGATATGGGAATACAAAACAACATCACCAAAAACGTGTCTTTTGAATATTTTCAAAATCCTTAAAACGCATGTAAAACACCCTTTTATAGAGAAAAGTATAACATTACAAATAAAAGAAATTTTTTTTTTTCTTTTCCTTACAAAAACGCCAGAATGCATGGAAAACACTCTATATGGAGAAACAAAAGGACATTACGAGACACGTGTATTATTATAGGACCAAAGGCTCCTATGTGCGGAAACGAAAGGACATTACGAGAAAAGATGTGTTTTGAATGTTTTTGAGAGTGGTAGGCACCAAACCGCCAGATAGCAGGGGAATAACCCTATATGGGAATAAAAACATCACCATGAAAGTGTCTTTTGAGTGTTTTTGAGCTTCTTACGTACCAAAACGTTAAAACGCATACAAAATTTGTGGAGAAAAACAATAACGTGAATTTTGAGTCTTTTTAGCTTGTTATCTAAAAAAAAAACGCCAAAATGATTGCAAAGCACCATATATGGAAAAAAGAAAGTATATTTTGAGAAATGTGCATTGTTTTTGTTTTTTTTTTTGTTTGTTTCTTAGGTACCAAAACGCTAATGCTTGTGAATAGCACTCTTCATGGAGAAACAGAACAACATTATCAAAAACATGTTTTTAAGCGTTTTTAACATTGTTAGAGGAACGTATCTTTTCAGTGTTTATGAACGTGTTGAGCACCAAAAGACTAAAAGAATGCAAAGCACCAAATATGGAAAAACAAAACGACTTAACCAAAAACGTGTATTTTGAGTGTTTTTGAGCTAGTTATGTACCAAAACGCTTAAACACATGTAAAATACCCTTTATGGGGAACAGAAGAACTTTATCAAAAAACGTGTGTTTAGAGTTTTTGAGCTTGTTACATAGAAAAACGTCAAAATGGATGCAAAGTATCCTATATAATGAACCGAAAAGATATTACGAGAAACGAGTAATTTGAGTGTTTTAGAGCTTCTTAGGTACCTAAATACGAATAGCACTCTATATGAATAAAAATATCAAAATTACCAAAAAAGTGTATTTTGAGTTTGTTTGTTTTTTTCTTCAAAATGTTATGTACTAAAACGCTAAAATGTATGTGAAGCACCATGTACTGAGCAACGAAACGACATTTCCAGTAACATGTCTTTTGAATGTTTATAGCCATGCTTGGCACGAAAACGCGAAAAAGCATCGAAAGCTCACTATATAGGAAATGAAACCATGTAACTTTTGAGTGTTTTTGAGCTACTTACCTACTAAGACCCTAAAACACATGCAAAACACGCTTGACAGAAAAACAGAAAAAAAATTGTATTTTGAATGTTTTTGAGCCTGTTACGTAGAAAAAAAATAAAATGCATGGAAAGCACTATTAGGAAATGAAAAAAAAAATAAAACATTACAAGAACCATGTATTATGAGAGTTTTAGAGCTTTTTTAGATACCAAAACGCTAAAAAGGATGAAAGATAATAAAATTACCAAAAATGTGCTTTTTGAGTGTTTTTTTTCACATTATGTACCAAAACGCTAAAATGTTTAAAAATAACCCCATATGGAGAAAAGAAAGGAATTTACGAGAAACGTATATTATGTATGTTTTGAGTTTCTTTGGTACCAAAACGCTAAAACGTGTGAATACCTGCTATGTGGAAAAACCGAACACCATTTCCAAAAACATGTATTTTCAGTGCATCCAAACCATACTATATGTGGAAAGGAAACGAAACGTGCATTAACATTTTGGTACATATGAAGCTGAAAACACTCAAAATACATATATATATATATATATATATATATATATATATATATATATATATATATATATATATATATATATATATATATATATATATATATATATATATATATATATATATATATATATATATTTTTTTTATAATGATGTTTTGTTTTCGCGTGCTTTCCGTGCTTTTTAGTTTTTTGGGGCATAATATGTTCAAGACACCCAGATGACACGTTCCTTGTTATATCGTTTCATTACCGTTAAATAGAGTGTTTTGCATGCATTTTTTGCGTTTTAGTACCTAACAATCTTAAAAAAAATTCAAAACACACTTTTTTGGCAATGCTTTTTTATTTCTCCATGAAGGGCGTTTTGCATGCGTTTAACGTTTTAATATGTAATATGCTGAAAAAAAAAAACGAAGAAAAGATACTTTTTTTTTAGTATTGTGTTTTCTTCTCCTATAAAGGGAATTTTTGCATACACCGGTGATTTGGTACCAAAACAAGCTTAATAAAAAAAAAAAAAAACTGAAAAGACACGTTTTTGGTAACGTTGTTTTCTTTTATCATTAAATGTGTCCTGCATGGAATTTGGCCTTTAAGTACATTCAATATACACGTTTTTTTTTTTCTTTTATGTTGTTTTGCTTATCCATATAGAATGCCATAAACTTGTCTTAGCCTTTTCTCACCTAAAAATCCGAAAAAAAATTCCTAATACACGTTTCTGTTAATATCGTTTCGTTTCCCCATATTGGTTCCTTTGCTTGCATTTTTGGCGTTTTGTTAACTAACAAGCTAAAAAAAAATGAAAAAAAAAACAAATTTTTGCTGTTTTTTCCCAATAAAAGGTGTTTTGGACGCGATTTAGCGTTTTGGTACGTAAGAAACTAAAAAAAAAAAAAAAACACTCAAAAGACACGTTTTTCATAATGTTTTGTTTTCAAATATAGATTGTTTTCCATGCTCTTTATCGTTTGTTGCCTAATATGCTCAAAAACACGCATATAACATGTTTCTGGTGGTGTCGTTTCCTTAACCCAAATAAGTTGCTTTGCATGCATTTTGGAGTTTTGCTAACTAGCTGTAAAACACTTATAACACAGGTTTCGTAATCTTGTTCTGTTTCTCCATAAAGGATGTTTTGCATGCATTTTAGCGTTTTGATACGTAAGAAGAAAAACACTCAAACGACACGTTTTTTACAATGTTGTTTGTTTTCCCAAAATAGGGTGATTTGCATCCACTTTAGCGTTTTGGTAAAAATAAGCTAGAAAATACTCAGGTTTCCTGTAATGTCATTACGTTACCCCAAATAGAGTGCTTTACGTGCATTTTGGCGTTTTAGTACCTAAAAAGCTGGATAACACTCAAAATACACATTTTTGGTAATGTTCTATTTCTCCATAAGAAAAAAAAGCGCTTTGCATGCGTTATAGCGATTTGGTACGCAAGAAGTCGTAAAACACTCAATAGACAAGTTTTAGTAATGTTCTTTTCTTTTCCCATAAAGGATGTTTTGCATGCACTTTGGCGCTTTTGTACCTAACAAGCTCAAAAAACTTTTAATACACGTTTTTGGTTAATGTTGTTCATTTTTTTCTTCATGTAGAGTTTCTTCATGTATGTATTTTGGCGTTTTCGTACCTAACATGAGGAAAAACACTCATAGTACACGTACATTACATAGTACATTACAACATAGGTAATGTTGTTTTGCTTCTTTATATATGGTTCTTTGAATGCATTTTTGAGTTTTAGTATCTAATATGTGGAAAAACCCTCATAATACAAGTTTTTCATAATGTTACTCCGTTGCTCCATATAGAGTGTTATTCATGTATTTTAGCATTTTATTGCATAAGAAGTTGAAAAGACATAACATTTCTGTTAAAATCGTTTCTTTTCCCAATATCTGGTAATTTGCATGCATTTTGGTGTTTTGGTACCTAACAAGCTCAAAAACACTCAAAAGAAATATTTTTTGCTGATGTTTTTGTTTCTCCATAAACGGTGTTTTGGATGCGTTTTAGCAGTTTGGTGCGTAAGAAGCACTCAAATGACACGTTTTTAATCAAGCATTTTTATTTTTATATATAGAGTGTTTTCCACGATTTTTTTTTTTTTTTTTAGCATTTGATGCCTTATATAATAATAATAATAATAATAATAATAATAAAAAGCACGTTTCTGGTAATGTTATTTCCTTACCCCAAATAAGGTGATTTGCATGCATTTTTGGGTTTTGCTTGTTAACTTTGTGGAAAAACACACAAAATAAGTAGAAAACACACAAAATAAGTTTTTTTATAATGTTGTTTGATTGTCCCAAATACGGTTCTTTGCATGCACTTTAGTGTTTTGTTAAGTAACAAGCACAAAAATAATATCTTTTCATTTCCCAATATCATTTAATTTGCATGCATTTTGGCGTTTTAGTACCTAACAAGTTCAAAAACACTCAAAATACCAGTTTTTGGTAATGATGTTCTGTTTTCCCATTGAGTTTTTGAGCGTTTTAGCGATTTGGTACGTAATTAGCTCAAAACACTCAAAAGACACGTTTTTGATAATGTTGGTTTCTTTTCTTTTCCGGTAATATAAGTTTTATATTCTTTTTACCCTTTTGGTGTCTAATATGCAAAAAAAAAAAAAAAAAAAAAACTCAAATGGGGCGTTCCAGGTAATGTCGTTTCATTACACAAAGTAGGGTGTTTTGCATGTATTTTGTCGTTTTGGTAACTAATAAGGTGAAAAACACTCAAAACACACGTTATTTGTCAATAAAGACGTTTTGCATGCGTTTTAGAGTTTTCGTACGTAAGAAAATTAGTAAAAAAAACATTCATAAGAGTTTTCGGTAAAGTTCTTTTCTTTTTCAATACAGATTCTTTTGCATGCAGTTTGGCGTTTTGGTACCTGACAACCTTAAAAGAATACATGTTTTTTGGTAATATTTTTTTTTGTTTTTTGGTAATATTCTTCTGTTTCTTCATATAAGGTACTTTGTATGTATTTTGGAGTTTTAATATTTAACATCGGGGAAAAAAAAAAATAATAATAAACGTTTTTGGTAATGTTGTGTTTCTCGATATTGACTGCTGTTCATGTATTTTAGGATTTTAGGTAAAAAAGAAGCTTAAAAAAAACAACAATAATAATACACTTTTCTGTTAATATCTTTTCGTTTCCCGAAGTTGGGTAGTGTTTTCTTTTTCCATATAGAGTGTTTTCCATACTTTCTAGCGCTTAGATTATAAATATACTGAAAAACACCCAAACGACACGTTTGTGGTGATGTTCCGTTATCCCAAACAGGGTGGTTTGCATGCATTTTTTGGTTTTGCTATATAACAAGATGAAAAACACTTAAAACACACGTTTTTAATAATGTCGTCCTGTTTCTTCATATATGCTTTATATGCGTTTTGCCGATTTGGTATGTAACATAGGGATAAACACTCATAATACACATTTTTGGCAATGTTCTGTTTCTCAATGCAGACTGGTATTCACAAGTTTTAGCGTTTTGGCACATAAGAAGCTGAAAAAAAGCTCATAATACTTGTTTTCGTTAATATCGTTTAATTTCTAAATATCATGTGATTTGCATGCATTTTTGCATGCATACTCAAAACACTCGTTTTGGAAACACTCGAAACATACGTTTTTGGTAAGGCTGTTCTGTTTCTCCATGATGGATGTTTTACATACGTTTTTGTACCTAAGAAGCTGAAAGCATTAAAAACACACGTTTTAGGTAATGTTTTATTTCTTTTCCCATATAGGATGTTTTGCATGCACTTTGACGTTTTGGTACCTAAGAAATTCGAAAACACTTATAATATACGTTTTTGGTAAGATTGTTGTAATTCTTTTTATAGGGAGCATTGTTTGCATTTTGGCGTTTTGGAATAACTGGAAAAACTCTCATAATACACGTTTTATGTAATGCTGCTTCTCCATATAGATTGTTTTGGGGTTTTGGTATCATAATACACATTTCTGTTAGAATCGTTTCGTTTCCCCATATCGGGCCCTTTGCATGGATTTTGGCGTTTTGTTATCTAAGAACCTTAAAACAATTAAAACACTTTTTTTGCTAATGTTGCATTAATGCATTTTAGCGTTTGATGGTTAATACGCTCTAAAAACACCTCAATTACACGTTGTTACCCCAAATAGAGTGGTTTGCATGCATATTAACGTTTTGTTATTTAATAAGCTGAAAAATCTCAAAGTACACGCTTTTGTAAAAAAAGAAAAATTTCCTCATAAAGGATGTTTTGAATGCGTTTCAGCGCTTTAGTACGTAAGATAAAAACAAAACAAAAAACACTCAAAAACATGTTTTTATTTATTTATTTATTTATTTTATTTTTTTTACATATAAGGTGCTTTGCATATAAAAACACTGAAAAGACACCTTTTTAGTAATGCTGTTCTCTTTTCCCATATAAAATGCCTTGCATGAACAGTTGCGTTTTCGTACCTAAGAAAATAACACGTTTTTCGTAGTGTTTTTCTGTTTCTCCCTATAGATTACTATTCATATGTTTTATCTGTTTGTTACCTAAGAAGGTGGAAAATACTCATAAAACAAAATTCTGTTAATATCGTTTCGTTTCCCCATATCGGAACATTTGCATGCATTTTTGTGTTTTGGTACCTATTAAGCTGGAAAACACTTATGTTATGGGTAATCCCCATAAAGGATATTTTCCCCATAAAGGATATTTTGCCCGCGTTTTATTGTTTTGGTACGTACTCGTAAGAAGCTGAAAAATACTCAAAAGTCACGTTTATTTTAATGTTTTCTTTTTCCCAAATAGTGCTTTATATACTATTCTGCGTTTTGTTGCCTAATACGCTCAAAAACACCCAAATGACACGTTTCTGGTAAAGTCCTTTCGTTACCCCAAATAGGGTGTTTTGCAAGCATTTTGGAGTTTTGGTAAATACCAAGCAAGAAAAAACTCGAAACACATGTTTTTGGTCATGTTGTTCTGATTCTCCATAAAGGGTGTTTTCCATGCGTTTTAGCGTTTTGGTACGTAAGAAGCTAAAAAGGAAAAAAAAAACACTGATAAGACATGTTTTTGGCAATGTTCTCTTCTTTTCCCATATCGGGTGCTTTGCACGCACTTTGGAATTTGTGGTACCTAACAAGATCAAAAACATTCATGATACACGTATTTGGTAATCTTTTTTTTTTTTTATATAGAGTTCTTTGCATGTATTTCGTCGTTTTGGTACACAATATGGGGGAAAACTCATAATAAACGTTTTTGGTATTGTTATTCGGTTTCCCCATATAGACTGATATTCACAAGCTTTAGCCTTTTGGCACATAAGAAGCTGAATAAAACTTCTAGCGTTCTAGCGTTTTGCTACATAAGCTGTAAAACAATCATAAAACACTTTTGTGTTAATATCGTTTCGCTTCCCAATATCAGTTAATTTGCATGCATTTTGGCGTTGTGTTACCTAACAAGCTCAAAACTTTCAAAACTTCCGTTTTTAGTAATGTAATTCTTTTTCCTCATACAGGGTATTTTGCACGCGTTTTAACTCTTTGGTACGTAAGAGGCTCAAAAGCCTCGTACGTACCAAAAAGTTAAAACGCGTGCAAAATACCTCAAAAGACACTTAAAAGACACTTTTATAATAATGCCCTTTAGCGTTTTGGTACCTAACAGCCTCAAAAATACTCAATCCACATTTTGGGTAATGTTGCTTTGTTTCTTCATATAGGGTGCTTTGTATGCATTTTTGCATTTTGGTACCTAATATGAGGAAAAACACTCATAATAAAAGTTTTGGTAATGTTTTATTTTTCTATATAGAGTGCTATTCACGTGTTTAAGCGTGTTGGTACATAAAAAGCTGAAAAACACTCATAATAGAAGTTTGTTAATATCGTTTTGTTTCCCAATGTCCGGTGATTTTCATGCATTTTGGTGTTTTGTTACCTAACATGCTCTAAAAAATCTCAAAGTACACTTTTTTGCTAATGTTTTTCTGTTTCTCCATGAAGAGTGTTTTGTATGCGTTTCAGTGTTTTGGTAAGTAAGAAGCTGAGAGATACTCAAAACACAAATTTTTTGTAATGTTTGCTTTTCCCATACAGGATGCTCTGCATGCACTTTAGCATTTTGATACCTAACAAGCTCAAAATTATTGTTGATACACATTTTTTGGTAATGTTGTTTTATTTCTTCATATAGGGTGCTTTGCATGAACTTTACCGTTTTGGTACCTTACAAACTCAAAAATATTCATAATACACGTTATTGGTGATATTGTTCTGTTTTTCCATATATTGTGCTATTCACGTGTTTTAGCATTTTCTTACCTATGAAGTTCAAAAACACTTATAATACATATTTATGTAATATCGTTTCGTTTCTCAGTATGTATTGCATTTATTTTGGCGTTCTTGTACCTAACAAGCTCAAAACTTTCAATACACCCGTTTTTGGTAATGCTGTTCTGTTTCTTCATAAATGGTGTTATCCATGCGTTTTAGCACGTTTGGTACATAAGAAACTCAAAAAAGTTTCAAAAGACACATTTTTAATAATGTTCTTTTCTTTTCCCAAATGGAGTGTTCTCCAAGGATTTAATCTAATATCCTCAAAACTCCCAAATGACACGTTTCTGTTAAAGTCATTCCGTTACCCGATTGAGGGTGTTTTGCATGCTTATTGGTGTTTTGTTACCTAAGGAGCTTAGAAACTCTAAAAATGCATGTTTTTGGTAATGTTCTTTTTCTCCATAAAGGTTATTTTCCATGCGTTTTAGCGTTTTGTTACGTAAGGAACTAAAAACAAAACATTCAAAATTGACGTTTTTAATAAAGTTATTTTCTTCCGATATAGGGTACTTTGCATGCAGTTTGGCGATTTAATACCATTGAAGGCAACCCCCCGAAAAAAAAAGACACGTTTATAATAATGTTGTATTCTTTTCCCATAGAAGGTGTCTTGCATTCACTTTGGGATTTTGGTACCTAACAAGTAAAAAGAAAAAAAAAATGTACCTTTACCATTTTGGTGTTTTGGTCCCTAAGAAGCTCAAAACACTTAAAATCCACGTTTTTGGCAATATTGTTATGTATCTCAATATACAGTGGACGCGTTTTAGCATTTTGGTACGTAAGAAGCTAAAAAAAAAACACCCAAATGACAAGTTTCTTCTAATGTCGTTCCGTTACCCGATAGACGGTGTTTTACATCCATTTTCGCATTTTAATATCTTTAATACCTTGAGCTTGTTAGGTACCAAGATGCAAAAATCCATGCAAATCACATGATATTTGGAAATTAAAGGATATTAACGAAAACGTATATTATGAGCTTTTTTCAGCTTCTTATGTACCAAAAGGCTAAAACTTGTGAATACCAGTATGCATTGAGAAACGGAACAACATTATTAAAAATGTGTATTATGAGTGTTTATCCCCATGTTAGATACCAAATCGGCAAAACGCATATAAAGCATATATGAAGAAACAGAATGACATTACTAAAAACGTGTGTTTTAAATGTTTTTCATCTTGTTATATGGCAAAACCAAAAAAATACAGGCAAACCACCCTGTTTGGGATAACGGAACAACATTACCACAAACTTGTCATTTGGGTGTTTTTCAGTATATTAGTAATCAAAGCGCTAGAAAGTATGGAAAACACTCTATATGGGAGAACAAAACCTTACCCAACTTTGGGAAACGAAAAGATATTAGCAGAAAAGTGTATTATTAATGTTTTTTTTTTTAGCTTCTTTTTTTTTTACCAAAATCCTAAAATACATGAACAGCAGTCAATATCGAGAAACACAACATTACCAAAAACGTACATTATGAATTTTTTTTTCTGGTAATGTCGTTCTGTTACCCCATAGACGGTGTTTTGCATCCATTTTCGTATTTTAATACCTAAGAATCTGAAAAAAAACACTCAATATACACATTTTTTTTTTTTTTTTGGCAATGATGTTCTGTTTTCCATAATTGGTGTTTTGCATGAGTTTTAGTATTTTTTTCTTTTTTATGTAGGAAGGACACTGGCCAAGGGCAACAAAAATCTAATAAAAAAAATGCCCACTGAAATGCCAGTCCCATAAAAGGGTCAAAGCATGTGGTCAAAAATTGATGAATAAGTGTCTTGAAACCTCCCTCTTGAAGGAATTCAAGTCATAGGAAGGTGGAAATACAGAAGAAGGCAGGGAGTTCCAGTGTTTACCAGAGAAAGGGATGACTGATTGAGAATACTGGTTAACTCTTGCGTTAGAGAGGTGGACAGAACAGGAGTGAGAGAAAGAAGAAAGTCTTGTGCAGCGAGGCCGCGGAAGGAGGGGAGGCATGCAGTTAGCAAGATCGGAAGAGCAGTTAGCATGAAAATAGCGGTAGAAGACAGCTAGCTATGCAACATTGCGGTGGTGAGAGAGAGGCTGAAGACAGTCAGTTAGAGGAGAAGAGTTGATGAGACGAAAAGCTTTTGATTCCACCCTGTCTAGAAGAGCAGTATGAGTGGAACCCCCCCAGACATGTGAAGCATACTCCATACATGGACGGATAAGGCCCTTGTACAGAGTTAGCAGCTGGGGGGGGTGAGAAAAACTGGCGAAGACGTCTCAGAACATCTAACTTCATAGAAGCTGTTTTACCTAGAGATGAGATGTGAAGTTTCCAGTTCAGATTATAAGTAAAGGACAGACCGAGGATGTTCAGTGTAGAAGAGGGGGGCAGTTGAGTGTCATTGAAGAAGAGGGGATAGTTGTCTGGAAGGTTGTGTCGAGTTGATACATGGAGGAATTGAGTTTTTGAGGCATTGAACAATACCAAGTTTGCTCTGCCCCAATCAGAAATTTTAGAAAGATCAGAAGTCAAGCGTTCTGTGGCTTCCCTGCGTGATATGTTTACCTCCTGAAGGTTTGGACGTCTATGAAAAGACGTGGAAAAGTGCAGAAAAATTACCAAAAAGTGTATGATTGGAGTGTTTCCTACCTTGTCATGTACAAAAACACCAAAATCCATGCAAAAGACCCTATTTGAAGAAACGAAACGATATTAACAGGAATGCTTTTTATTAGTGCTTTTTAGCTTTCTAGATAATAAAATGCTAAAACACACGAATAGCACCCTGTATGGAAAAACAAAACAACATTACCAAAAACCGTTTATATTGTATCTTTTAAAACTTATTACATACCAAAATTCAATGAGAGGCATATGGGAAAAGGAAACATTACCAGAAAAGTGTCTCCTGAGTGTTTTTGAGCTTTTAAGGTACCAAATCGCCAAAGTGTTTGCTTAAGTACCCTATATGGGAAACGAAGACAACATTATTAAAAACGTGTGTTTTGAGTTTTTTTTTTCAGTTACTTTCATACTAAAACTCTTAGTATTAGGGCCGATGTTGTTTGTAATATATGTCAATGGCTTGGATAGTGGAATTAGTAGTGTTGTTAGTAAATTTGCGGATGACACGAGAATATGTAGATTAATTAGGTCAGAATCGCATACCATCGCCTTTCAGGCAGATTTGAATAGGTTGAACGAATGGACGGACAGATAGCAAATGCAGTTTAATGTCAACAAATGCAAAGCACTTAGCGTAAGTAGAAGAAACCCACATAGTAGTTACACAATGAACAACCAAGTTCTGGTAGGTTTAGGGTAAGTAAAAGATTTGAGATTTAAGGTTATATCTGAACTCCGTCTAAGAAAGCAATGGAAAGAGGCCAGAAACAAAGCAAATAGTGTATTATGATTCATTTTCAGGAGTGCTAAAAGTAAAACTCCCGAAGTAATATTAAAGTTACATTTGGCGCTGGTCAGACTTCATCTAGACTACGCTGTCCAATTCTGGTCACCACATCACAGGAAGGATAAAGGTCTATTAGAATCAGTACAAAGGAAAATGACTAAAAGGATACAGGGGATGAGGAGTATTCCTTACGAAGCGATATTCAAGCTGTTAAATTTACATTCTTTAAAGAGACGTAGGTTAAGAGTGGACCTAATAGAAGTCTTTTAGTGGTATATGGGTTATAATAAAGGGAACATAAGGAAAATTCTTAGAATCTGTAAATATGATAGAACAAGAAAAACGGGTTCAATCCTGAAAACTTGATGTTCAAAAAGGAGACAGGAAGGAATTGGTTCTCAAATAGAGTAGTAGATGATTGGAACGGACGTAGTAATCAAGCTGTTAGTGCTGAGGCATTTGGGAACAGTAAGAGAAAATTACACATTTATGGATGGGGATGATAGGTGGAAATAGGCAGGCATATTTCATACAAGTACTGCCACTTGTAGGCCAGATGCCTTATTGCAGATTTACTTATTTCTTATGTTCTTATGTTCTTATTACCAAAAGCGTGTATATTCAGTATTTTTCAGCTATTACGTGAAAAAAAAGCCAAAATGCATGCAAAGCACCCTATATGAAGAAAAAGAGCGACATTACGAGAAACGTACATTATGAGTGTTTATGAGATTCTTAGGTACCAAAACGCTGAAACTCATGAATAACACTCTTAATTGAGATACAGAACAACCTTACCAAATGCGTGTATTTTGAGTGTTTTTCACATTTTTAGTTACCAAAACCAAAAATTGCATGCGAAACTAGCTTTATGTGAAAAAAAAAAATTGACATTACCGGAAGAGTGTCTTTTGAGTGTTTTTGAGCGTGTTAGGCAATAAAGCACTAAAAAGCAGGGCAATCACATTACATGGGAATAAAACCAAATTTTACCAAGAACTTGCCTTTAAGTGTTTTTGAGCTCCTTACATATTGAAACGCTAAAACGCATGCAAAACACCATTTATGGAGAAACAGAAAAACATTACCAAAAACATGTATTTTGAGAGTTTTTGATCATGTTACCTATAAAAGCGCTTAAATACATGCAAAGAATCCTATATTTGGGAAACGAAAGGACATTATGAGAAACGTGCATTATGAGTGTTTTTAAGTTCCTTAAGTACCAAAAAGCTAAAACCCACAAATAACACTCTATATAAAAACAATAAATAAATAGGTAAAAAAATAGCATTTTTTTTTTTTGTTATTCATCTTCATAGGTACCAAGATGCCAAAATTCGGGCAAAAATCAGGGAAATTATGTGGAAAAAATAACATTATCAAAAAAGTTAATTTTAGCTTTTTTCCAGACTGTTATGTACCAAACCCTAAAGTGCATACAAAGCAACCTATATATGGAAATTAAACGACTTTACAAGAAACCTGTCTTTTTAGTGTTTTTTAGCATGTTAGGCACCAAAACGATAAATACCATTGAAGTCACTCAATATGGGAATCCAAAACAAAATTACTGAAAACATGTCTTTTCAGTGTTTTACGTAGAAAAACGCTAAAACGGATGCAAACCAACCAATACGAAGAAATAGAATAACATTGCCAAAAAGGTACATTTTGAGTGTTTTTGAGCTTGTTACCTTCAAAAAAACGCGAAAATGCATGCAAAGCACTCTATATTGGGAAAGAAAAGGACATTACGAGAAACGTGTATAATGAGTGTTTTATAGTTTCACAAGATCCGCAAGGCAAAAAAACAAAAAACTCGTATATATGGAGAATTTTCTTAGATACCAAAATGCTGAAACTCATGAATAACACTCTTAATTGAAAAACAGAACAAACTGACAAAATGCGTGTATTTTGAGTTTTTTTTTCACATTCTTATTAAAAAAAACGAAATTCCGTGCGAATATACCTTTATTTGGAAAAAAAAAATGACATTACCAGAAAAGTGTCTTTTGAGTGTTTTTGAGAGTGTTAGGCAATAAAGCACTAAAAAGCAGGGCAATCACATTACATGGAATAAAACCAACGTTTACCAAGAACTTGCCTTTAAGTGTTTTTCAGCTCCTTATAATTATGCAGCATGCAAAACACACTTTATATAGAAACAAAATAACATTACCAACAACAGATATTTTGAGTGTTTTTTTAATCATGTTATCTATAAAAAACGCTTAAATACATGCAAAGAACCTTATATTTGGGAAAGGAAAGGATATTACGAGAAACGTGTATTATGAGTGTTTTTAAGTTCCTTAAGAACCAAAAAGCTAAAACCCATAAGTAACACTCTTTATTTAGAAAAAAATATAAATAAATAAATAGAAAAATATGATTTTTTTTAATTTTTTTATTCATCTTCATAGGTACCGAGATGACAAAATTCTGGCAAAATTCAGGGCAATTATGTGATAAAAGTTAATTTTAGCTTTTTTTCGGACTGTTATTTACCAAAACCTAAAGTGCATGCAAAGCCACCTATATGAGGAAATTAAACGACTTTACCAGAAACCTGTCTTTTGAGTGATTTTCAGCTTGTTAGGCATCAAAACGATAAATAATATGGGTCACTCTATATGAGAATCCAAAAGAAAATAGTAAAAACTTGTCTTTTCTGTGTTTTAGGTAGAAAAACGCTAAAACGGATGCAAACCAACAAATATGAAGAAATAGAATATTACCAAAAAGGTATATTTTGAGTGTTTTTAATCTTGTTTCCTACAAAAAACGTGAAAAAGGATGCAAAGCACTCTCTATTGGGAAACAAAAGGACATTACGAGAAACGTGAATAATGAGTGTTTTATAGTTTCACAAGAACCACAAGGCAAAAAACGCAAAAACTCATATATATGGAGAAGTTTCTTAGTTACCAAAACGCTGGTACTCATGAATAACACTCTTAAATGAGAAACATAACAACCTTACGAAATGCGTGTATTTTGAGTGTTTTTCACATTCTTATTTACCAAAACCCCAAATTGCATGCAAAACTAGCTTTATGTTGGTAAGAAATGACATTACCAGAAAAGTGACTTTGGGTGTTTCTGAGCGTGTTAGGCAATAAAGCACTAAAGAGCAGGGCAATAACATTACATGGGAATGAAACCAACTTTTACCAAGAACGTGCCTTTAAGTTTTTTTGAACTTCTTACATACCAAAACGCTAAAACGAATGCAAAACACCCTTTATGGAAAATTAGAATAATATTACATGTTATTCTATACAAAATACAAAACATGTATTTTGAGTGTTTTTGATCATGCTACCTATAAAAATGCGAAAATACATGCAAAGAACCCTATGTTTGGGAAACGGAAGGACATTACGAGAAACGTGTATTATGAGTGTTTTTAAGTTCTTTAAGAACCAAAAAACTAAAACCCACAAATAACACTCTTTATAAAGAAAAAATAAATAAATATATAAAAAAAAACGGCATTTTTTTTTTGTTGCTTTGTTATTCATCTTCATAGGTACCGAAATGCCAAAATTCTGGGAAAATTCTGGGCAATTATGTGATAAAAGAACATTATCAAAAAAGTTGATTTTAGCTTTTTTTTTCCGAATGTTATGTACCAAACTCTAAAGTGAATGCAAAGCCACCTACATGAGGAAATTAAACGGCTTTACGAGAAACCTTACTTTTGAGTGTTTTCAGTATCTTAGGCACCAAAACGATAATAACATAGAAGTCACTCAATATGGCAATCCAAAACAAAATTACTGAAAACGTGTCTTTTCAGTGTTTCACGTAGAAAAACGCTAAAAAGGATGCAAACCAACCAATATGAAGAAATAGAATAACATTACCAAAAATGTATATTTTGAATGTTTTTGAGCTTGTTACCTAAAAAAAATGCAAAAAAGGATGCAAAGTATTGCAAAACAAAAGGACATTCTGAGAAACGTGTATAGTGAGTGTTTTATAGTTCCACAAGAACCAAAAGGCAAAAAACGCAAAAACTCGTGTACCTAGAGAAGTTTCTTAGATAACAAAATGATGAAACTCATGAATAACACTTTTAATTGAAAAACAGAATTACTTTACAAAATTTGTGTATTTTGAGTGTTTTTCATATTCTTAGTTACGAAAATCCCAAATTACATGCGAAACTAGCTTTATGTGGGAAATAAATAACATTACCAGAAAAGTGTCTTTTGAGTGTTTTTGAGCGTTATATGCAACAAAGCACTAAAAAGCAGAACAATCACATTACATTGGAATAAAACCAAATTTTACGAAGAATAAAAAAAACGGAAAAAGCTTACTAAATGAGTTTATTTTGGGTGTTTTTCACATTCTTAGTTACCAAAACCCCAAATTGCATGCGAAATATTGTGGAATAAAAAAGTGGGAAAAAAATTATGTTAAAATAAAAAAAAATTTTTGAGTGTTTTTGAGCGTGTTAGGAAATAAAGCACTAAAAAGCAGGGCAATCACATTACATAGGGATAAAACCAATTTTTACCAAGAACTTCCCTTTAAGATTTTTTGAACTCCTTACATACAAAAACGCTAAAACGCATGCAAAACACCCTTTATGGAGAAACAGAATAACATTACCAAAAACACGAATTTTGAGCGTTTTTGATCATGTTACCTATAAAAACACTTAAATACATGTTTGGGAAACGAATAAAACATTACGAGAAACGTGTATTATAAGTGTTTTTAAGTTTCTTAAGTACCAAAAAAGCTAAAAGCCACAAATAACACTCTTTATAGAGAAAAATAAATAAATAAATATATAAAAAAATAGCATTTTTTTTTTTTTTGTTATTCATATTCATAGGTACTGAGATGCCGAAAGTCTGGCAAAATTCAGGGAAATTATGTGGAAAAAAGAACATTATCAAAAAAGTTAATTTTAGCTTTTTTTCGGACTTATGTACCAAACCCTAAAGTGCATCCAAAGCCACTTATATAGGGAAATTACACGACTTTACCAGAAACCTCTCTTTTGAGTGTTTTCTTTTTTTTAGCATGTTAGGCATCAAAAGGATAAATAATATGGAAGTCACTCAATATGGGAATGCAAAACAAAATTACTGAAAACGTGTCTTTTCCGTGTTTTACGTAGAAAAACGCTAAAACGGATGCAAACCAACCAATATGAAGAAATAGAATAACATTACCAAAAAGGTATATTTTAAGTGTTTTTGAGCCTGTTAACCACAAAAAACGCGAAAATGGATGCAAAGCACTGTATATTGGGAAAGAATAGGACATTACGAGAAACGTGTATAATGAGTGTTTTATGGTTTCACAAGAACCACAAGGCAAAAAACGCAAAAACTCGTATATATGGATAAGTTTTTTGATACCTAAAATGCTGAAACTCATTCTTAACACTCTTAATTGAGAAACAGAACAACCTTACTAAATGCGTGTATTTTGAGAGCTTTTCACATTCTTAGTTACCAAAACCCCTAATTGCATGCGAAACCAGATTTATGTGGGAAAAAATGAGTGTCTTTTGAGTGTTTTTCAGCGTGATAGGATATAAAGCACTAAAAAGCAGGGGAATCACTTTAAATTCGAATAAAACCAATTTTTACCAAGAACTTGCCTTTAAGTGTTTTTGAGCTCCTTATATACCAAAACGCTAAAATGCCTGCAAAACACACTTTATGGAGAAACAGAATAACATTACCAAAAACATGTATTTTGAGAGTTTTTGATCATGTTATCTATAAAAATGCTTAAATACATAGAAATAACCTTATGTTTGGGAAACGAAAGGACATTACGAGAAACGTGTATTATGAGTGTTTTTAAGTTCCTTAAGTACCAAAAAGCTAAAACCCACATATAACACTCTTTATTTAGAAAAAAAAAATTAATTAAAAAAATAAAAAATAAAATTTTTTTATTTTTTATTTTTTTTTCATTCATTTTCATAGGTACCGAGATGACAAAATTCTGGGAAAATTCAGGGCAATTATATAATAAAAGAATATTATCAAAAAAGTTGATTTTAGCTTTTTTTTCGGACTGTTATGTACCAAACCCTAAAGAGCATGCAAAGCCTCCTATATGAGGAAATTGAATGACTTTACCAGAAATCTGTCTTTTGAGTGTTTTTCATCATGTTAAGCACCAAAACGATAAATAATAATGAACTCACTCAATATGGGAATCCAAAACAAAATTACTTAAAACGTGTCTTCTCAGTATTTTACGTAGAAAAACGCTAAAACGGATACAAACCAACCAATATCAAGAAATAGAAAAACATTACAAAAAAGGTACATTTTGAGTGTTTTTGAGCTTGTTACCTTCAAAAAAACGCGAAAATTGATGCAAAGCAATCTATATTGGGACATTGCAAGAAAAGTATATAATGGGTGTTTTATAGTTCAAAAGAACCACAAGGTAAAAAACGCAACAACTCGTGTATATGGAGAAATTTTTTAGATACCAAAATGCTGAAACTCATGAATAACACTCTTAATTGAGAAAAAGAACAACCTTACTAAATGCGTGTATTTTGAGTGCTTTTCACATTCTTAGTTACCCAAAACCCAAATTGATTGCGAAACCAGCTTTATGTGGTAAAAAAAAAAAAAATGACATATTCAGAAAAGTGTCTATTGAGTGTTTTTGAGCGTGATTGGCAGTAAAGCACTAAAGAGAAGGGCAATCATATTACATGGTAATAAAACCAATTACCAAGAACTTGCATTTAAGTGTTTTTGAGCTCCTTATATAACAAAACGCTAAAATGCATGGAAAACACACTTTATGGAGAAACATAATAACATTACCAAAAACATGTATTTTGAGTGTTTTTGATCATGTTACCAATAAAAACGCTTAAATACATGCTAAGAACCCTATTTGTGGAAAACGAAAGGACATTACAAGAAACGTGTATTATGAGTGAATTTTAAATTCATTAAGTACCAAAAAGCTAAAAGCCACAAATAACTCTCTATTGAGAAAAAATAAAAAAATAAATAAAAAAATAAGATTTTTTTTTTCTTTCTTATTCATCTTCACATGTACCGAGATGCCAAAATTCGGGCAAAATTCATGAAATTTTGTGAAATAAGAACATTATGAAAAAAGTTAATTTTAGCTTCTTTTTTTTTTTCGACTGTTATGTAGCAAACCCTAAAGTGCATGCAAAACCACCTATATTGGGAAATCAAACGTCTTTGCCAGAAAACTGTCTTATGAGTGTTTTTCAGCATGTAAGGCACCAAAACGATAAATAACATGGAAGTCACTCTATATGGGAATCCAAAACAAAATTACCGAAAACGTGTCTTTTCGGTGTTTTACGTAGAAAAACGCTAAAACGGATGCAAACCAACCAATATGAAAAAGGAAAATAGAATAACATTACCAAAAAGGTATATTTTGAGTGTTTTTGATCTTGTTACCTACAAAAAAGGTGAGAATGAATGCAAAGCACTCCCTATTGGGAAACAAAAGGACATTACGAGAAACGTGTATAATGAGTGTCTTATTATTTTCGAGCAAAAGAACTTGTGGTTCACAAGAACCACAAGACAAAAAACGCAAAAACTCGTGTATATAAAGAAGTTTCTTAGATACCAAAATGCTGAAACTCATGAATAACCATCTTAATTGAAAAACAGAACAACCTTACCAAAACCGTGTATTTTCTGTGCTTTTCACATTCTTAGTTGGCAAAATCCCAAATAGCATGCGAAACTAGCTTTGTGTGGGAAAAAAAATGACATTACCAGAAGTACCTTTTGAGTGTTTTTGAGCGTGTTAGGCAATAAAGCACTAAAAAGCAGGGCAATCACATTACATGGGAATAAAACCAACTTTGACCTAGAACTTGCCATTATGTTTTTGAGCTCCTTACATACCAAAACGCTAAAACGCATGCAAAACACTCCTTTATGGAGAAGCAGAAAAACATTACAAAAAACATGTGTTTTAAGTGTTTTTGATCATGTTACCTATAAAAACGCTTAAATACATGCAAAGAACCCTATCTTTAGGAAACGAAAGGACATTACGAGAAACGTGTATTATGACTGTTTTTAAGTTCCTTAAGTACCAAAACGTTAAAACCCACAAATAACACTCTTTAAAGAGAAAAATAAAAAAAAATAAAAAAATAGCTTTTTTTTTGTATTGATTTTCATAAGTACCGAGATGCCAAAATTCTGTTAAAATTCATGCAATTTATGTGGAAAAAAGAACATTATCAAAAAATTTAATTATAGCTTTTTTTTCGGATTGTTATTTACCAAACCCTAAAGTGCATGCAAAGCCACCTATATGAGGAAATTAAACGAGTTTACCAGAAACCTGTCTTTTCAGTGTTCTTCAGCATGTTAGGCACCAAACCGATAAATAATATGGAAGTCAGTCAATATGTGAATCCAAAAAAAATTTACTGAAAACGTGTCTTTTCAGTGTTATACGTAGAAAAAACGCTAAAACGGATGCAAAGCAACGAATATGAAGAAATAGAATAACATTACCAAAAAGTGTTTTTGAGCTTTTAACCTACAAAAAACGCGAAAATGGATATAAAAGCACTCTATATTGGGAAGCAAAAGGACATTTAGAGAAACGTGTATAATGATTGTTTTATAGTTTCACAACAACCACAAGACAAAAAACGCAAAAACTCGTGTATATAGAGAAGTTTCTTACATACCAAAATGCTAAAACTCATGAATAACACTTTTAATTGAGAAACAGAACTACCTTACCAAATGGGTGTATTTTGAGTGTTTTTCACATTCTTAGTTACGAAAATCCCAAATTACATGCGAAACTAGTTTTATGTGGGAAAAAAATGACATTATCAGAAAAGTGTCTTTTGAGTGTTTTTGAGCGTGATATGCAACAAAGCACTAAAAAGCAGAATAATCACATTATATAGGAATAAAACCAACTTTTACGAAGAACTTGCTTTTAAGTGTTTTTAACTCCTTACATACCAAAACGCTAAAACGCATGCAAAACACCCTTTATGGAGAAACAGAATAACATTACCAAAAACATGTATTTTGAGTGTTTTTGATCATGTTACCTATAAAAACGCTTAAATACATGCAAAGAACCCTATGTCTGTGAAACGAAAGGACATTACGAAAATCGTGTATTATGATTTTTTTTAAGTTCCTTAAGTACCAAAAAACTATAACCCACAAATAGAGAAAAAATAAATAACCAAACAAATTGATTTTTTTTTTTTTTTGTTATTCATCTACATAGGTATAAAGATGCCAAAATCCAGGCAAAATTCAGGAAAATTATGTAAAAAAAAAACATTATAAAAAAAAATTTTAGCTTTTTTCCGGAATTATGTACCAAACCCAGAAGTGCATGCACTGTTCAGGGGGTGCTGTGAACTTATCATTAAACCCAGCTGTAACCTCACTGAACGTTTCCCTTTGTGTCTCACAACACAAGGGGGCAGTCACAGCCTGCCCTCTAAAGACAACTCTCTTCCTCCACACAAAACTACAAGCACCTAATAACACACACACACTTCACTCAAAAATTTTAAAATCATGGCGACTCCTACACCAGCCTCGGAGTCCCCATCTGGGGAGGGGACCATAAATGTCCCCAGGTCGGACTGCCTTTCCGTCGACGACCCTAAGTGTCTTGACACCCCCCTCAACTTTTTCTTCATTAACTTCTGCAACATTCGCGGTCTAAGATCTAATTTTCAATCTGTAGAACACCACCTCTCCTCTTCTAAACCTCATCTTCTTTTCCTCACTGAAACTCAGGTGTCTGAGGCAACTGACAGTAGCCCCTTTTCTGTTCCCTCCTACTTTCTCTATCCTCATTTTCGATCCAAAGCTGGATGCTGCGTTTATGTGCGCAATGACTTAAACTGCTCTCGTGCCCACGCTCTTGAATCTTCCGAGTTTTCCACCATCTGGCTACGACTACAGAGTCATTCTCATACTAAATTTATCTGTGCTGTATACCTCTCTCCTAACTCCTCTGACTATAAGAAATTCTTTGACTACTTAACTTCCAAAGTGGAGCACATTCTGACCCTCTTCCCTTTTGCAGAGATCTCCATTCTTGGAGACTTCAATGTTCACCACCAGCTTTGGCTTTCCTCTCCCTTCACTGACCATCCTGGTGAACTAGCCTACAACTTTGCTATCCTCCATGACCTAGAGCAATTGGTGCAACACCCTACTCGTATTCCTGACCGTCTTGGAGATACGCCCAACATTCTTGACCTTTTCCTGACCTCTAATCCTTCTGCTTATGCTGTCACCCTTTCTTCTCCGTTGGGCTCCTCCGATCACAATCTCATATCTTTATCTTGTCCTATCACTCCAATCCCTCCTCAGGATCCCCCTAAGCGAAGGTGCCTCTGGCGTTTTGCCTCTGCTAGTTGGGGGGACCTGAGGAGGTATTTTGCTGATTTTCCTTGGAATGACTACTGCTTCCGTGTCAGAGACCCGTCTTTGTGTGCTGAGCGCATATCAGAGGTGATTGTGTCTGGCATGGAGGCGTACATTCCTCACTCTTTTTCTCGTCCTAAACCTTCTAAACCTTGGTTTAACACAGCTTGTTCTCGTGCTATACATGATAGAGAGGTGGCCCACAAAAGGTACTTAAGCCTTCCATCACCAGAATTTCATGCACTTTATATTTCTGCCCGGAACCATGCCAAGTCTGTTCTCCAACTAGCCAAAAACTCCTTCATTAACAGAAAATGTCAAAACCTTTCAAGATCTAACTCCCCTCGTGATTTCTGGCATCTAGCCAAAAATATCTCCAATAACTTTGCTTCTTCTTCTTTCCCTCCTCTACTTCAACCAGATGGCACCAGTGCTATCACATCTATTTCTAAAGCTGAACTCTTTGCTCAAACCTTTGCTAAAAACTCTACCTTGGACGATTCTGGGCTTGTTCATCCCTCTCCTCCACCCTCTGACTACTTCATGCCACGTATTAAAATTCTTCGTAATGATGTTTTCCATGCCCTCGCTGGTCTAAACCCTCGGAAGGCTTATGGACCTGATGGGGTCCCTCCTATTGTTCTCCGAAACTGTGCCTCCGTGCTTGCACCTTGCCTAGTCAAACTCTTTCAGCTCTGTCTGTCAACATCTACCTTTCCTTCTTGCTGGAAGTTTGCCTACATTCAACCTGTTCCTAAAAAGGGTGACCGCTCCAATCCCTCAAACTACCGTCCTATTGCTTTAATTTCCTGCTTATCTAAAGTTTTTGAATCTATCCTCAACAGGAAGATTCTTAAACATCTATCACTTCACAACCTTCTATCTGATCGCCAGTATGGGTTCCGTCAAGGCCGCTCTACTGGTGATCTTCTGGCTTTCCTTACTAAGTCTTGGTCATCCTCTTTTAGAGACTTTGGTGAAACTTTTGCTGTTGCCTTGGACATATCAAAAGCCTTTGATAGAATCTGGCACAAAACTTTGATTTCCAAACTACCCTCCTACGGTTTCTATCCTTCTCTCTGTAACTTCATCTCAAGTTTCCTTTCTGACCGTTCTATTGCTGCTGTGGTAGACGGTCACTGTTCTTCTCCTAAATCTATTAACAGTGGTGTTCCTCAGGGTTCTATCCTGTCACCCACTCCCTTCTTATTATTCACTAATGATCTTCTAAACCAAACTTCTTGTCCTATCCACTCCTATGCTGATGATACCACCCTGCACTTTTCCACGTCTTTTCATAGACGTCCAACCCTTCAGGAGGTAAACATATCACGCAGGGAAGCCACAGAACGCCTGACTTCTGATCTTTCTAAAATTTCTGATTGGGGCAGAGCAAACTAGGTATTGTTCAATGCCTCAAAAACTCAATTCCTCCATGTATCAACTCGACACAATCTTCCAGACAACTATCCCCTCTTCTTCAATGACACTCAACTGTCCCCCTCTTCTACACTGAACATCCTCGGTCTGTCCTTTACTTATAATCTGAACTGGAAACTTCACATCTCATCTCTAACTAAAACAGCTTCTATGAAGTTAGGTGTTCTGAGACGTCTCCGCCAGTTTTTCTCACCCCCCCAGCTGCTAACTCTGTACAAGGGCCTTATCCGTCCATGTATGGAGTATGCTTCACATGTCTGGGGGGGTTCCACTCATACTGCTCTTCTAGACAGGGTGGAATCAAAAGCTTTTCGTCTCATCAACTCCTCTCCTCTAACTGACTGTCTTCAGCCCCTCTCTCACCGCCGCAATGTTGCATATCTAGCTGTCTTCTACCGCTATTTTCATGCCAACTGCTCTTCTGATCTTGCTAACTGCATGCCTCCCCTCCTTCCGCGGCCTCGCTGCACAAGACTTTCTTCTTTCTCTCACCCCTATTCTGTCCACCTCTCTAACGCAAGAGTTAACCAGTATTCTCAATCATTCATCCCTTTCTCTGGTAAACTCTGGAACTCCCTGCCTTCTTCTGTATTTCCACCTTCCTATAACATGAATTCCTTCAAGAAGGAGGTTTCAAGACACTTATCCACCAATTTTTGACCACTGCTTTGACCCTTTTATGGGACTGGCATTTCAGTGGGCATTTTTTTTATTAGATTTTTGTTGCCCTTGGCCAGTATCCTTCCTACATAAAAATAAAAAAAAAAGAAAAAAAGCCACCTATATGGGAAAATTACACAACTTTACCAGAAATCTGTCTTTTGAGTCTTTTTAGCAATTTCAACAATATTACTGAAAACGTGTCTTTTCATGGAGAAGAACGCTAAAACGGATGCAAACCAACCAATATGAAGAAATAGAATAACATCACCAAAAATATATATTTTGAGTGTTTTTCAGCTTGTTACCTACAAAAAATGTGAAAATGGATGGAAAGCACTCTATATTAGGAAAATGGGTTCCGTCAATGCCACTCTACTGGTGATCCGGCTTTCCTTACTGAGTCTTGATTATCCTCTTTTAGAGATTTTGGTGAATCTTTTGCTGATGCCTTAGACATATCAAAAGCTTTTGACAGAGTGGCACAAAGCTTTGTTTTCCAAATTACCCTCCTACAGCCTCTATCCTTCTCTTGGTAACTTGATCTCGAGTTTCTTTTCTGACCATTATATTGGTACTGTGGTAGATGGTCACTGTTCTTCTCCTAAATCTATTGACAATGGTGTTCCTCAGGGTTTTGTCCTGTCACCCACTCTCTTCCTATTATTCATCAATGACCTTCTAAACCAAACTTTTGTCCTATCCATTCCTATGCTGATGATACCACCCTGCACTTTTCCGCGTCTTTTTGTAGACATCCAACCCTTCAGGAAGTAAACAGTCCACACAAGGAAGCCACAGAATTCCTGACTTCTGATCTCTCCAAAATTTCTGACTGGGGGAGAGTGAACTTAGTAGTGTTCAGTGTCCCAAGAATTCAATTCCTCCGTCTATCAACTCGACACAACCTTCCAGACAACTATCCCCTCTTCTTCAGTGACATTCAACCGTCCCCCTTCTCTACACTGAACATCCTCAGTCTGTCCTCCGTCCTTTAATCATAATCTAAACTGGAAACTTCACATCTCATCTCTAGCTAAAACAGTTTCTGTGAAGTTAGGCATCAGTCTTCTTCACCAGTTTTTCTCACCCCCACCCCTCCTTATGCGTCCATGTATGTAGTATGCTATCTTTTAGATAGGGTGTAATCAAAAGTTTTCCATCTCATCAACTCCTTTCCTCTAACTGACCGTCTTCAGCCTCATTCTCATTGCTGCAATGTTGCATCTCTTGCTATCTTCTACTGCTATTTTCATGCCAACTGCTCTTCTTATCTTGTGAAGTGCATGCTTCCCCTCCTCCCTTGGTTTTGCTGCATAAGACTTTCTTTTTTCTCTCATCCCTATTCTGTCCACTTCTCTAATGCAAGTTAACCAGTATTCTCAATCATTCATCCCTTTCTCTAGTAAACCTTGGAACTCCCTGCCTGCCTCTGTATTTCCACCTTCCTATGACTTGAACTCTTTCAAGAGTGAGGTTTCAAGACACTTAACTTGTATTTTTGACTAACATTTTTGACTGTTTGGGGACTGGCACCTCAGTGGCTGTTTTTTTTTTTTTTTTTTGCTGGAATTTTTGTTTCCCTTGGCCTGTGCCACTCCTACATGAAGGGGAAAAAAAGAAAAAAAAGGGAGGTAGATGTGATCAGGGACTGAACCAGGAATGAACATACCAGAATACCAAGTCTTAACTAACTGGACCATGAGGTACCTCACAGCTAATCTAGCTTTGGCTCATATTTGTGTCCTATCACTGCATTACATGGCTCTTCCTTCTAGGTTAATTTCTGATGTTTCATTAATTTAATGTGGTACAATAAGTATCCAAACAATCCAAAGTATGTGTCTGGGAAGTGTTGTTCTGGTCTTGCAAGGTTTACCAGAGTATTCACTAGGAAGCCCCTGCTCCATTCATGTTTTCTCCCTTTTTTGGGTGGGACACTCATTTCCTGTTTGACTCAACAAAACAATGCCATCATAAGTTCGTACTAGGCTTTATTCTTTCCCCTATATGAAATCTTTTAAGACCATCCCAACACCATGTTGCCAATGTCATAGTTAAACAAAGAAATACATTTCCTATTACAAAATTAAAAATTATGAAAAAAAAAAAAAATTATAAACATGGGAAGTGGATGTGACCAGGGATTGAAACCAGATCTGACAAGCTTAAAGGACAAGCCTTTAGCTGACATAATCATAAAGTACATCACATCTAGTTTAGCTTTAGCTCATGTTCTCACATCCTAGCTGAGGTCTAAAAATGTGTACCAAGCATTTATGTTCCTTTTTACATAAGCTACTGTTGTTATTTGTCGACAGTATATAATTTATTTAGAGCTGCCTGTTATTTATTTTTCCAGTTTTTAGAGTAACATCTCACAGGTATCAATAATTTTAACCCCCTGAGCAACAAGCAACACAGTGGTGTGCATCTCAGGGCTCTGATGGGTAATGAATGTATGTGCCTCATGATTTTCAATCCTTAAATCAAAATGAAAGTGGGAGAGAGATATTTTGAACATTACTTAGCAACATTTACAAAGCTGCTCCCTACCATTTTTAGTGACTTGCCATCTGATATTCTATACAAGGCAAGTATCATGGAAGGAGGTGATCTGCCCCCATCCTAATGAATGGCTAAGTGCAAATGCAAGCTAACCTCATCCACTCCCATTAAGTGCTGTTAGACAAGGAGTCACAGTGGAAGAACATTCCTTTTGATATGTGGGGAAAGCAGTGAGGGCAGGTGGGGCAAGTGAGCTGTAGCCAGTACTATATCCAGCATAATGAACACACCTTTACTTCCTGTTGAACTAAAATAATGAGTCAGACAAAAGTACCACTAGAATGGAGAAGGATAGGTGCTTCTTATGCTGTAAGTTTCATTATTCAAGAATTTGTACTAAATGAGATATAACTAGGAATAAGAGTTATTTTTCTCTAAAAACTCATTACAAGAAGAGGTTTCTGCACAAAACACCCGTTGCTTAGGGGCTAGCAGAAGTTTCTGCATACTGGTAGTCTAGCTGAGTAGGTAATGCTTGTTGAAAGGTGATTACAAAATAATTTTATTACTGTAATATTTAGAGGCACTAGATCATTGATTATGGGGTATTATGAATGAAAGAATTCACTGAAGAGTGTCTCTGGTATAATTGGCACCCAATCACTAATTGCACATTATGAAGGAAAAGTAACAACTGTAATGTCAGTGTCATTATCAAATTCTGTCCCCCTCCCCACACACACACACACACACACACACACACACACACACACACACACACACACACACACACACACACAATGGGCAGCAGAATTCTTATAAAAGAAGGAATAATAACAGACAAACAATATGGCTCCAGGAAAAGAAAATCATGTGTAACAAATCTATTAAGCTTCAGCTCAAGAGTGATGACATCATGTAGGAAAGAGAAGCATTTGTGGACTGTATATAACTAGATCTGATAAAAACCTTTTGACAAGGTTCCCCCATGAAAGACTTATGTGGAAACTTGAAAATATTAAGAGACTACATGGGACAAGTATAAAGTGGATGGAAAATTACTTAAAATGATGAGAAATGAGAACAGTAGCTAATGATGAAAAGTTGGTTTGGAAAACAGTAAAGAGTGGTGTGCCACAAGGGTCAGTACTATCACCAATATGGTATTGTTCATTGTTTATATAAATGATATTCTTGAAAAAATTGATAGCTACAACAGCCTATTTGCAGATAATGCTAAATTACAGAAAGAAATAAAAAGTTGCAAAGACTGTGAATATCTACAAAATGACCAATAAAATTTGTGAATGGAGCAAAACATGGGAAGTTAAATTCGATGTAAGCAAATGTCATATGATGGAGATGTGCAGAAGTGAATAGAAGACCACATTGGACATACAAGGTAGAAAACAAATATATTAAAAGGATCCAGGAAGAAAAGGATCTAGGAGTAGTAAAGCCAGATAACTTCCAACCAGAGAAGCATATAGGTAGAATATGGGGAACATTTACAGATTACTATGAAACATAGTACAGCTTCTCACCTCATGAACAAAAGTAAGATGAGAAAAATAAACCCTATGATATAAGACCTAGATTGGAATATGCAGCAGTTGTGTAGTCTCTATGTAAGAAGCATGTAAACAAGCTAGGAAGAATACAAACAATAACAACAAAAATAGTGGCAGAATTTGAGGAATTAAGTTATGAAGAAAGATTAGAAAAAATAGACTTATCAATACTGGAACAAAGGAGAGAAAGAGATTTGATAACTATCTACAAGTTGGCAAACAAAATGGAAGTTGGTAATGACAAAACCATTACTAAAAGAGACAAGCAGTCATGACAGTAGAATGGGACACTCACATAAGTAGGGAAAAGAAGACGTCTAAACAACACAAAGAATAGTTTTCCACAAAGACACACTGAAGATTGGAATGGACTAAAAGAAGATATGTATAGTTTTGGCAACAAGTGTACACAAACTAAAGGAAAAATTAGACATGTATAGGTATGGAGATGGGACCACATGAGTGTAGCTCGGGCCCTGTAAATTACACCTAGGTAAATACACAACACAGTGCACACTGTGCATGGCTACATGGACTTGTTTCTGACCATTATAGAGATGTTGTGTGATGTTTCAATGTGTGATGCCAAGAATGGAGTGTTATATGAACTAAATGTATACTATCTATGGTAAGAAATAGTGGTACAGATATTATAATAACTTTCTAATTAATTATTGATTTGAAAGGTATATAAAGACAGGTTGCCTGATGGGATCCCTCCTATTGTTCTCCAAAACTGTGCCTCCATGCTTGCACCTTGCCTAGTCAAACTCTTTCAACCCTGTCAACATCTACCTTTCCTTCTTGCTGGAAGTTTGCCTACATTCAGCCTGTTCCTAAAAAGGAAGACCGTTCTAATCCCTCAAACTACCGTCCTATTGCTTTAATTTCCTGCCTATCTAAAGTTTTTGAATCTATCCTCAAGAGGAAGATTCTTAAACATCTGTCACTTTATAACCTTCTATCTGATCGCCGTATGGGTTCTGTCAAGGCCGCTCTACTGGTGATCTTCTGGGTTTCCTTACTGAGTCTCAGTCATCTCTTTTAGAGATTTTGGTGAACCTTTTGCTGTTGCCTTGGATGTATCAAAAGCTTTTGATAGAGTGTGGCACAAAGCTTTGATTTCCAAACTACCTTCCTATGGCTTGTGTCCCTCTATCTGTAACTTCATCTCAAGTTTCCTTTCTGACCATTCTGTTGCTGCTGTGGTAGATGGTCACTGTTTTTTCCTAAATCTATTAACAGTGGTGTTCCTCAGGATTCTGTCCTGGTACCCACTCTCTTCTTATTATTCATCAATGACCTTCTAAACCAAACTTCTTGTCCTATCCACTCTTACACTGATGATACCATCTAGCACTTTTCCACATCTTTTCAAAGACGTCCAACCCTTCAAGAAGTAAACATTTCATGCAGGGAAGCCACAGAACACCTGAGTTCTGATCTTTCTAAAATTTCTGATTGGGGCAGAGCAAACTTGGTATTGTTTATTGTCTTAAAACTCAATTCCTCCATCCATCAACTCGACACAACCTTCCAGACAACTATCCCCTCTTCTTCAGTGATACTCAACTGTCCCTCTTCTACACTGAACATCCTCGGTCTGTCCTTTACTTATAATCTGAACTGGAAACTTCACATCTCATCTCTAGCTAAAAATAGCTTCTATGAAGTTAGGCGTTCTGAGACATCTCTGCCAGTTTTTCTCACCCCCCCCACTGCTAACTCTGTACAAGGGCCTTATCCGTGCATGTATGGAGTATGCTTCACACGTCTGGGAGGTTCTACTATTATTGCTCTTCTAGACAGGGTGGAATCAAAAGCTTTTCGTCTCATCAACTCCTCTCTTCCAGCTGACTGTCTTCAGCCTCTGTTCATCGCTGCAATATTGCATCTCTAGCTATCTTCTTCTGCAGTTTTCAAGCTAGCTGCTCTTCTGATCTTGCTAGCTGCATGCCTCTCCTCCTCCTGCAGCCTTGCTGCATAAGACTTTCTTCATTCTCTCACCCCTATTCTGTCCACCTCTCTAATGCAAGAGTTAACTGGTATTCTCAATCATTCATCCCTTTCTTTGGTAAATTCTGGAACTCCCTACCTGCTTCTGTATTTCCACCTTCTTATGACTTGAATTCCTTCAAGAGGGAGGTTTCAAGACACTTATCCTTTAATTTTTGACTACCGGTTTGGACCCTTTTCTGGAACTAGCATCACAGTGGTCTTTTTTTTTATTGGATTTTTGTTGCCCTTGGCCAGTGTCCCTCCTACGTAAAAAAAAAAAAAAAAAGAAAAAATGGGGGAAAGGGGAAAAAAAAATATTAATTGCACTATCCTATGATCATATTGCATCAGATATGAGGTTCCCAGAGCCAGAGTGATCTAAGTGCCCTTGTGGTCAAAATTACTATTTTATTGCCTTGTCTTTCCCAACCTTCCTAACGTGACGGGAGAGAGTGCAGACATCAGAATGGACCCCACATTAGGGTCAAAATCCATCCAAGTGAAATTATCCACAGAACCTTTTTGTCACGCTTGAGTGATAGCTATCAGTTGCTGGGGCCAGAGAGAATAACTCCCTCGCCACAGCAGCACGAGAAGAGTCAGCCAATGACACCTCGTGCAGTGATTCACGTGTCACACTGAGACACTTCCCCACCACGACACCCACACACTTCACACTCTCCCTCCCTCCAGCCTGCTTGCTATCCATAAATAACAGGCTGCTATCTTAATTTTACTTTTACACAACACATAGGCCTTTCATTATTATGACGGACAACAACATACCCCTGAGGAGCCAGAAGCCACATTCCCAGATGCTTCTAAGATTTATCTTAGTGGGCTATGAACATCTTAGTGCTGGTAATTTTTTAAAGCAAAATCATTCGCAACTAAGAACCATGGAACATTCATAGCTATGAATGGGTCAGGGCTTTCATAGCTCACTAAGAACAACAGTTTCTCCTCAACAACAACAACAATGTGAACATATCCTTGTCTGAAAATAAAATCAGAAAAAAAAACCTGAAAGTAAGCATTAAGATGGGTTTTATTATCAATATCAAGTAGTCTTCAAACACACTGAATAGTCTTTTGCTTTGAATAAATCATGTGTGTTTAACTGACTTGCTAGGAGAGTATTGAAATCACATTTCTGGAAATTACACTCATTAATAATCACACAAGCAACACACATGATCCAGTATGTGTAGCCAACACAAACTAAGGCTAATTATAGTTAACCCAATCATTCCAAATATGACAATTGCAAATATAACTTTTTTCATTATGTTCCTTAAAAAGAAAAATTAATTCTGTTAGGGCATTTTCTTTCACATTCACAAAAAAAAAAAAAAATGTAAGTACAAAAGATGAGTGTTTCTTTTCTATGATCAATATCCCTGTGATAATAAGACAAGCATAATATCTCGGGTTCAAGATACATACTCATAAGAATATAAGAACATAAAAAATGGAAGCTGCAAGAAACCATCAGGCATACATGTGGCAGTTCCTGTATGAAATATACTTACCTATTTCCACCTATCAATCCCCATCCATAAATCTCTAATTTTCTCTTAAAGCTTCCTAATGACCCAGCACCAACAACCTGATTACTGAGTCCGTTCCATTCATCTACCACTCTATTTGAGAACTGATTCCTTCCTATCTCTTTTTTAAACTAAATTTTTCAAGCTTAAAACTGTTATTTGTTGTTCTATCCTGGTTACAAATCCTAAGAATTTTGCTTACATCCCATGTGTTGTAACCCTTATAGCATTTAAAGACTTCTATCAGGTCCCCTCTTAACCTACATCTCTCTTAATGTAAATTTAACAGCTTCAATCTCTCTTTGTAAGGAATACTCCTCACTCCTTGTATCCTTTTAGCCATTCTCCTTTGTATTGATTCTAAAAGACCTATATACTTCCTGTAATATGGGGGATCAGAACTGCACAGCATAATATAGATGAGGTCTGACCAGCACCAAATATAACTTTAATATTACTTCGGGACTTCTACTTTTAACACTCTTAAAAATAAATCCTAATATCCTATTTGCCCTGTTTCTGGCCTCTATGCATTGCTTTCTTATATGGAATTTAGAGCTAACTATAAATTCTAAATCTTTTTTGTACCCTAAACCTACCAGAGGTTCATTGTTTATTGTGTACCTTCTGTGTGGATTTCCTCTACTTATGCTAAGTACTTTGCATTTTTTGATATTAAACTGCATTTGCCATCTGTCTGTCCATTCGTTCATCCTATCCAAATCTGCCTGCAAGGGGATGGCATCGAATTCTAATCTAATTAATCTACCTATCATTGTGTCATCCTCAAATTTACTAACGTCACAACTAATTCCACTATCCAAGTCACTGATGTATATTAAAAACATCAATAGCCCTTATACTGATTCCTGTGGCACCCCACTAATTACTTAATCCCACTCGGATTTAGAGCTGTTTATTATGACTCTGTCGCCTGCCACTTAGCCACAACCTTATCCACCTTAACACCTTCCCATCTATTCCGTGTGCCCTAACCTTTCTCAGGAGCCTCTGATGGGGTACCTTGTCAAACACTTCACTGAAGTCCAGATATAGGATGTCATAACTATCACCATTATCTCCTGCCATGTAAACTTTACAGTAAAATCTTGACAAGTTTGTCAGGTAAGACTTCCCCTTTGTGAAGCTATGCTGTGACCAATTTATCAAGTTATGTTTGTCTAAATGTTCCCTAATGTTCTTTACTATTACTGACTTCATTATTTTATCTACAACAGAAGTTAAGCTTAAATCTCCTTTCTTAAAGCTGGGTACTATATTCACTTGCCTCCACATTACTGGTATCTCAATTGATTTCCTAAAGGCAGAAACTAACAGTTCACTAATAACTTCTTTGCATTCCTTAAGTACTCTGGGATATGAACTGTTCATGTTGACAAGTAGTTGGGCTGAAAGGTAGTGAATGAAATCATCCTTATTGGACGTTCATTCACTACCTTTCAGCCCACAGCATGAGAGTCAAATCTGGTGTGATTATTTATTTTTACTTAAGAGCGTTCAGAATTTGCAGCAACAACTTCCTAGAGCAAGAAATACGATATATCATATCAACTTTCAAAAAGCTGGGTTATCCTGAAGGGCTCCTTGTTAGGCTTAAGAATAAGGCAAAGAAAATAACAACTGAAAACAAAGAGAATAAAGATCCCTGTACAACCAGCGAAAGAGAGAGGTATATATGTGTACCAAATTCGGACAAGGCTTCCATAATTAATAAATATTTGTCTAGAACAGGATTAAAAATAGCAACATTAGCAGGAGAGAAAACTGGTGAGCTAACGAGGACTAAAGAGACCGGACTTGTTAATAATAACAGCGTAGTGTACAGCATACCATGCAAAGGTTGTACAAAGCAGTACATAGGAGAAACAGGCAGGGGACTTAAAACAAGAATCGCAGAGCATAGGAAAGATGTTTTAAAACACAACACATCAAACTCCCTTGTATTGCACATAGAAAAATGTAAACACCTACCAAAATGGGAAGAGGCTAAAGAAATTAAAGTTGGATTGAAGAAAAGAATGAGAAAAGCTATAGAGGCAGCCCTCATAACAACTAGGGAAGTCATTAACCACAGAGAAGGTTTTATCAGGTGGGCGGGTAATTCCGCCAGATTGGCCCTCAGGTCAGGTACAAGGAAAATCCCCAGTAAAGGCTCGTCACGTAGGCGGATAATGCCACCTGACTAGGAAAATAAAATTAGGTGAGGTACACGCCAGGAAGGCAATACTCTGTACGAATGTCAAATGAGAAAATTTTGTATGTTGTTATAAATAGTGTGTTTTCACTCATGTAAATCAGTCTCTCTGAGGATGGCTATTCAGCCAAAACGTTAGAGATTAAAAGAATCCTAACTCCTCCCTGGGTTTTTATCCCCCTTCCTAAACCCAACTACTCTGGGATATATTTCATCTGGTCTTGGTGTCTTGAACTTTCTTAGCCTATCTATCACCTGTTCCACTATCTCCTTAATTATGGTAATATCTTTCAGCTTCTCATTCTCTTCTGCTCTAAAAATCTCACTATCCAGCATTTCCTGCATGTTTTCCTGGGTGAAGACAGTTAAAAAATACTTCTTCAGAATTTTACTAATCTACTCCCCAGAACTAACCAGCAACCTCAATCCTCACCAAACTTGTAGAACAATCAAGCACTTTCATTCATTGATGATACAAAATTCATTTCTTGGATTGGAATTTAGTCTATCAGTTGTCAACTGGTTTTAAAGTGAACCCTAACTTTCATTACGAAATCAGAAGCATCTGAGATCACTGTAGCACAATGGTGATAAGGCAGCATAGTGAAAACTGTGATGACAAAATGATTATGCTTATGAAGTGGTTAGTCTAGAAATAGTTCTGATATAAATTATAAAATTTGTGGCATGCAGTGAAGCAGAATTTATAGAGCAAGGGTGTCAGTTCTTTCCTTCCAAGCACAAAGTTTGTCTCTCATCAGTGGTATTACACATTACCAACAAATAGAAACAAAAGTGTTCAAAATTGTTATTTCTGACTCAAATCACTCCAATATGCCATTCAAAAATGGTGAAAAAAAATTGAAAGAATGTACAGATTTATAAATGCTTATCAAAGCTTTAATTATGCTTCATTCTGTCTCTCAAATCTCTAATATTAGAGTTACTAGTTTTAAAAGATTGGACTCCCAACTTTTTTTTACAAGACCCATGGATCTCATTTGGAGGAAAGTAGAGACAAGGATTTAATATGGTATACATTCACATTTGGAATCATTCCATCACATCTCAACCTCCAGGCTAGATATACAGAAGATGGTATAACTATTAATCATATGACCTTAATCATGTAAGATTAAAATGGAAATTAAAAAAGCTCTTCCCTGGCAGGCAGTGAGGTTAAAAAAACTTTTCTCTGGCAGGTGGTGAGCTACAGCTACCTGGCTGCACCTCAAGGCCAAAGCCACTCCAAAGATGTGGTCTATGGGTCTGGTGCAGCAGCCAAGCCTCCTTCCTCTGGCCACAGCTTCTCTGCCAGATCTCCAACTCTTGGCCAGACACTTTCACTGGAAACTCAGAAATCTGGTCATACAGCAGCTCCTGGCCATGCCTCAGACCATACTCACCTCAGCACTACACCACCTGTTATTACTGCCTTCGAGTCCTCAAAATTATCTCACATTTCCCCTTCCCCATTAGTCCATTCCTCATCATTCTCTGCACCATCACCTTTTTTCTCCTCATCCTTCTCACCTTCTGCTCACTCATGATCTCCCCCACAACCATCACTCCCTCCTGCCTCTCCATTTACTCATCCTGAAGCCATATTTGCCATGCACCAAACTTCTGCCACAGTTCACCCTGCTGATCCCAGCCAATTTATCATCAAGGACTCCACTTTCCAGGTTAGTAGGTATTTGTGATTTCTCTCTCTCTCTCTCTCTCTCTCTCTCTCTCTCTCTCTCTCTCTCTCTCTCTCTCTCTCTCTCTCTCTCTCTCTCTCTCTCTCTCTCTCTCTCTCTCTCTCTCTCTCTCTCTCTCTCATTAAAAATGGTAATTTTTAATGAAAAATACAAATAAGAAACAAATGCAAACACACACAAATGTACAAATTTGATTTTGGCTACCTTCTGTTCATTCATCTCCCTTTCCCCTTGTTTCTCCACCTTTTTATTTTTTGTTTGAGAGAGAGAGAGAGAGAGAGAGAGAGAGAGAGAGAGAGAGAGAGAGAGAGAGAGAGAGAGAGAGAGAGAGAGAGAGAGAGAGAGAGAGAGAGAGAGAGAGAGAGAGAGAGAGAGAGAGAGAGAGAGAAGAGAGAGAAAATTGCCTCAGACCAGAGTATTTCCACTTGTATAGTCTTAAAACAGGCCATAGCCATTTTCTTCCATGTCCTGTCCTTTTTCTTATTTGCTTCTACACACCTGCCATTATACCATTCATGTTTCCCAATTTTCATTTTATAACCGTACAAACTGTTGCATCCCCTCTCTATACTTGCTCAAAAATATCTCATATTTTTCTTGCACTACTTTACCTTCAAATTGCTCTTTCCATTTAATTTTTCAATAAAACTTACTATAAGCTCTGCAAAGTTTGCCTTAGCATAGTTCTGTCTCCAATTTCTGTATTGTTCTTTCTTGTGCAACACTGTTTCCTCCTGTAGTACTATCTCTATTGTCACATGATCACTTCTTCCCATTGAACTCAGACAATGTATACTTGGTCTACTTTCTGGGGTTTTCATAAACACTAAATCCAGCTGTGATGGTTCTTCTTCTCTTCTACATCTTATAGGCTCATTCACCCACTGTCTCATTGTATTCACCATCATGGTTTGCATAAGTTCTTCACTCCATGACCCAACATTTTCTGTTACTTCCATCTCCTCCCAGTTAATTGTTTTAGTGTTGAAGTCACCTACTAAGAGTACTTTATTACCTTTCCTTATCATTTCCTCCATACTATTTTTTTGTTTCTAGTTGCATACTTTTGAATTTATTAGTCTACCATGCATTAGTTTTTGGTGGTATGTATTTCACAATGATTTTCCTTTTTTCACATCTTTTGATCTTAATCACAACACTCATTGTTTCTACCATTTCATCACCATATTCCACTTCCTAAACAACAATATCCTTTTTTACCAATATCATCACTTCTCTTCCCTTTCCTTTTCTGTCCCTCTTCCATGTACTGTATCCTTCCTTTGCAAATCCCAACTTTATTTCCTCTTCTAGTTTGGTTCCTGTTAAACATACCACATCTGGTTTATTGTTCTTTAAATAGTCTTCAAGTTCCAGTAGGCTGGACACCAAACCATCTACATTAGTATACATAATCTTTAAACTTCTGTTTGGTGGTCTTGTGTGGCATCTTTGTGCCACCATTTCCTCACTTTCATGTCCACAACTTTCCTGTGTTCTCTATTCATTTTTTGACTTTTAGTTTACTTCTCTATTCTTCGTTCATGACTCTTTTTATCCATATTTCCTTCAATCCTTTTGCTTTTGCCAATTTTCCTGTTCTTTGCAAGACATGTTCTGCTGCTGTTTGTGACATGATTCTTGTTTTACATTGGCTTTGTTTTATTTTTGTCATACTTTCCGATCCTGTAAACCTCTTCAATTTGTTCGACTCTCCCCTCTCCTTCCTCTGCCACTTCTGCTATAATTTCCTTAGTTCTTTTCACTTCTTTTTTTCTAGCTGTTTTCATGGCTAGGTTCTTTTCCTTGACCCCAAATACCACCATACACATCTTTCTCTGTACTATGTCTCACAAGATTACTTTTTTCCTTTATTATTTTAATCACTTGCTTTTCCATATCCTTGTTGTTTCTGTTGATGTTGCCTTGTTATGTCCTCCATGTCCACCTTTTGCTGTTCTCTCTCTTTCCAACCTTTGACTTCTTCTGTAACTAACTCTCACTCCTCCAACCCTAACCTCTCTTGCAAAGTTTTCTTTAATTCTTCATTCTCTTTCTTGAGTTTCTTAATCTCTTCACAGTATTTCTTATTTATGTCCACTATTTTTGTCACCTCTTCTCAGTTCTTTGTTTTCTTTTTCCCTTTCCATCTATTATATCACTGGATATCTTTTTTACATTGTCGCCACCCACTTCTGTTTCTTCCTTCCATGCCTTTATCATCGCTGTTAAGCTTCTTGTATTTTCACATTTTCTTCTTTAGTTATCCACATTCATGTATTTGTATGAGCTACATTGAGATCCTCTTCCTTGAAGCCCTCAAAAATACTTGTATGTGTGTGTGTGTTAACCTAGTTGATTACACTTATCTAGTTGTGACATACAGAAAAATACTGTTCCATCATTACAGTGCGTGTGTCAAGGCTGAAGGAAGGACTTGGATAGTGAATGTGATAGTGTGGGTGATTGGGCCACTCAGGAAAAATTATACGATCAATCATGCAAAAGTGTGATGCATGCTTCAAGTGCCAATGAAGAGCATTATGATGGCAAGAATATATATATATATATATATATATATATATATATATATATATATATATATATATATATATATATATATATATATATATATATATATATATATATATATATATATATATATATATATATATATATATATATATATATATATATATATATATATATATATATATATATATATATATATATATATATATATATATATATATATATATATATATATATATATATATATATATATACACACACATTGTATAGGTCTTCTTGATAGTTTGTTTTGCAGGGAAACTCCAGTTTCCTTCAACTTTATTCTTTCGTCAGTTGCTGTTTTGCCTATTTCTGCAGGCACCTTCAAGCTAAAAAAAACAATAAAATACTATGCAAAAGTTGTATAAAATTCACATCATATGGCACTACACACAAAAAACAAAACACTACAAGCACCAAGATTATATACTGGATTGACAGAAAACAATAAGTATCCACACACATCTTGCCTGTATGGCAATGAGAGAGGGACTGAAATAGTTGGGTTCCTAACACTATGATAATGGTATTGGAACGGGCCTCCGAAACATTATCTTACAATATGTGATTGACTTGATGTTAAGTTATTATTCAGTACTGGATTTATGTGTTTAATATATATTGCCTCTAATAATTTTGTATCCATATTGGACTCTGTCTTGTGTAGTATTCTGAAATCTTTGTCACAAAAAGGGATGATCATGTTCATGTGAATGGGAACTTATTACTGAAAATGATGGAACAGCTGGTTGATTATTAGTTCAAGGAGAAATACCTTTATGTTCAGCAATTCTATGTGCAAGGTTATGTCTCGTCTCATAAAGTTTGGTGGCATCCCTACTTCCTTGATACCATTTTCCTATCGTTCTATGCCAATAGAATGGAATACATCTACAACAAATAAGAGATAGCATATATATCAGCGTTCCCTCACATATTCATGGTTTTGCATATTTGCGGAGTTTTCCCTAACCTAACCTAACTAATGGGGAGTTTTCAGAGTTGCCAGGTGTCACCACCAGCTCAGTTTTTCAGCCCAAAGAGCCCAAATTATTCTTTCAGTTATAAATTACAGTAACCCAAGATATAACGAACACATATGGGGGGAGAGTGGGTCACTTGAGATGAAAATTTGCTATATATGTGTATAGAGAGAGAGAGAGAGAGAGAGAGAGAGAGAGAGAGAGAGAGAGAGAGAGAGAGAGAGAGAGAGAGAGAGAGAGAGAGAGAGAGAGAGAGAGGCAGCAGACAGCAGCCTTAAATAGGTTGTTATACCTGAAATTTGGTAATTAGAAGTTCATTATATCAAGGGTTTATTGTACATATCAACTTATTCCCCTTTTATTTTATAGTGCACTGTATTTTTTAATTAAAATATCATGTACTATACATATAATAACTGTTTTTTATTGTCTTAAAGTGAATTGCTTAGTAAATGTGAGATGCATAGTTTAAGGTTTAAACTATAAATATAGGTAGTTCTGATCCTTATAAGGATGGTTTCCCATATTTACAGATTTTAACTATTTGCAGAAGGCTCTGGAATGTAACTCTCACAGATGGCAGGGAAACACTGCATATCTTCCCTCCCACAACAGCGATGCACTTAATGAATTGGGCCAAGATAATTAGTGAAAGCTTTCTGTGTTAAAGAGATGCAGCTAGTGAGCCAATATATATACTGATCGTTCAATTAATCCTTTATGTCATAAAACTTCTCTGAAAAAATCTAGTGAATAATTTTTCCTCTATCACTGCACTGTCCTTGATCTAAATTACATATTAAAACTACACATGATAGTGTAATGATCAGTATGCTTGGCTCACAAACCACATATATATATATGCTTGGCTTTGTCTCCAAACTCTCACCCATAGAGAGACTGTATTAACCTGCAGAAATAAAGCTATCATTCAAGGAAACTGGTTTGTTTGCCAAACAAACATTACATTGCTGAATATTCTGTGGCACCAAATGCTTTGTCAGGAATTGTGGCAATGATATTTCAATCCTTGTCTTTGCATCCTACAATTTGTATGCTGAACATAAACCTTATCAACAAGTTTCTTGAGCTTCATATACTTTTATATATATTACACAAAGTCCATGACAACTGAAAAAACTATGCAAATAATGCAATGTAGCAGTAGCATCAAGGTAACACCAGTCTGCTACTAGTACTGCTGCCATCCACCTTCTGACCTGCTCAGATGAAGCAGAAGCATTGTCCTCTTCAAAAGAATCCTCAGCCACCACACCAGACCGCTCATCGCTGTGGTAGTGTTGGGAGTAGAAGTTGGGGTAGTGGACAGGAGGAATGACACTGCCCTCACTCTGTGTTGAAAATATATGCTGCCATAAGATGAAGAAAATACTGAATCTGATACTGAAAGAAATAAAGAACAAAATTGTTTACAAAAATTTTATCATAATTGTTTATATCAAGCAAATCTACAGAACATAGGACAACTCTACAACAAGCAGGCTCCAGGCTCCAGGCTGGCAAGCTTGAATAGTCTACACATCATATAAACTTTTGACTGAATAAAGATTCAGATGGATCCATGCTATTTTACAGGATTTAAGCTTTTAACAATGATACAAGTTCCCCATCAAAGGAACAACAAACTAAAGTCAAGTATGCGATCTCCTTCACTTTGTGTGCCTTCTTGTTGCAGTAAAATAATGCTCAGCTTCATTTATCCAATTTTCATGGTCTAAACGAAACCTTTCTTATCAAAGATAATATAAGTTGTGGGATTTAGTTCACAATCAAATCAACATTTCTCTATTTTACCTACATCTGACATCTCTATTTATATGAACTTTTCTACAGCTACCCACCCACCAAAAGAAGAGTGCTGTGGAGATCTCCATCACCCACAATAAGTCCCTGAAATGCCTAAATAAACTTGGGATTCATGTCAAATAAAAACAAAACTCACTGGGACATAGTACACATTTGCAAGAGTCCAAGGCAAGACTATCCCGCCATCTGTGTACCATGGAATGCTCCCAACAACTGGAGTTACCCACAACTGAGCTGCACTTGAGCCAATAACCACTCATTCTCAGATACCCAATTCCAAAGCAAATCAATGCTGCATCTGATTACCACTAGGACAATACTTAGTAAAAATTAACAAAGGTGGGGAGTTCCTCAGTCTATTACCATTACTGGGTAGGATACAGATGGAGAAATAGTACAAAAGACAGTTCAGTATTTGGTACAGTAGAGAACACTAACCCTCACCTATAGAAAGAGATCAGCCATCAATACTTTCAAAGGAATAATTTCATCACTTTTACGAAGATTTTGCCTTTAATTTTGTTTTAACCCCTTATATACCAAACCGCTAAAACGCATGCAAAACAAACTTTATGGAGAAACAGAATAACATTACCAAAAGCATGTACTTTGAGTGTTTTTGATCATGTGATCTATAAAAATATTTAAGTACATGCAAAGAACATTATGTTTGGGAAACAAAAGGACATTACGAGAAACGTGTATTATGAGTGTTTTTATAAGTTCCTTAAGTACCAAAAAGCTAAAACCCACAAATAACACTCTTTATTTAGAAAATAAAAAAATAAAAAATAAAATAAATAGGATTTTTTTTTTTTTTTGTTATTCATCTTCATAGGTACCGAGATGCCAAAATTCTGGGAAAATTCAGGGCAATTATGTGATAAAAGAATATTATCAAAAAAGTTAATTTCAGCTTTTTTTTTTCGGACTGTTATGTACTAAACCCTAAAGTGCATGCAAAGCCTCCAATATGAGGAAATTAAACGACCTTACCAGAAATCTGTGTTTTGTGTGTTTTTAAGCATGTTAGGCACCAAAACGATAAATAATAAGGAACTCACTCTATATGGGAATCCAAAACAAAGTTACTGAAAACGTGTCTTCTCAATGTTTTACGTAGAAAAACGTTAAAACGGATGCAAAGCAACCAATATCAAGATATAGGAAAACGTTACCAAAAAGGTATATTTTGAGTGTTTTTGAGCTTTTTACCTACAAAAACGCGAAAATTGATGCAAAGCACTCTATATTGGGAAACAAAAGGACATTGCAAGAAAAGTGTATAATGAGTGTTTTATAGTTCAAAAGAACCACAAAGCAAACAACGCAAAAACTCGTGTATATGGAAAGTTAATTTCAGCTTTTTTTTTTTTCGGACTGTTATGTACCAAACCCTAAAGTGCATGCAAAGCCTCCAATATGAGGAAATTAAACGACCTTACCAGAAACCTGTGTTTTGTGTGTTTTTTAGCATGTTAGGCACCAAAACGATAAATAATAAGGAACTCACTCTATATGGGAATCCAAAACAAAGTTACTGAAAACGTGTCTTCTCAATGTTTTACGTAGAAAAACGTTAAAACGGATGCAAACCAACCAATATCAAGAAATAGAAAAACGTTACCAAAAAGGTATATTTTGAGTGTTTTTGAGCTTTTTGCCTACAAAAACGCGAAAATTGATGCAAAGCACTCTATATTGGGAAACAAAAGGACATTGCAAGAAAAATGTATAATGAGTGTTTTATAGTTCAAAAGAACCACAAAGCAAACAACGCAAAAACTCGTGTATATGGAGAGATTTCCTAGATACCAAAATGCTGAAACTCATGAATAACACTCTTAATTGAGAAACAGAACAACCTTACTAAATGCGTGTATTTTGAGTGCTTTTCACATTCTTATTTACCAAAAACCCCAAATTACATGCGAAAATAGATTTGTGAGGAAAAAAAATGACTTTACCAGAAAAGTGTCTTTTGAGTGTTTTCAACGTGATAGGTAATAAAGCACTCATAAGCAGGACAATCACATTACATTGGAATAAAACCATTTTTACCAAGAACTTGCCTTTAAGTGTTTTTGAGCTCCTTATATACAAAACTGCTAAAACGCATGCAAAACACACTTTATGGAGAAACAGAATAACATTACCAAAACCTTGTATTTTTAGTGTTTTTGATCATGTTATCTATAAAAACACTGAAATACATGCAAAGAACCTTATGTTTGGGAAACGAAAGGACATTACGAGAAACGTGAATTATGAGTGTTTTTAAGTTCCTTAAGTACCAAAAAGGTAAATCCCACAAATAACACTCTTTATTGAGAAAAAAAAATAAAATAAAAAATAGCAAAAATAGGATTATTTATTTTTCTTTATTTATCTTCATAGGTACCGAGATGCCTAAAGTGAATGCAAAGCCACCTATATGGGGAAATTAAACGTCTTTGCCAGAAAACTGTCTTATCAGTGTTTTTCAGCTTGTTAGGCACCCTAACGGTAAAAAACATGCAAGTCACTCTATATGGGAATCTAAAACAAAATTACTGAAAAAGTGTCTTTTCGGTGTTTTACGTAGAAAAACGCTAAAACGGATGCAAACCAACCAATAAGAAGAAATAAAATAACTACCAAAAAGGTACATTTTGAGTGTTTTTGAGCTTGTTACCTACAAAAAACGCGAAAATGGATGCAAAGCACTCCCTATTGGGAAACAAAAAGACATAATGAGAAAGGTGTATAATGAGTGTCTTATTATTTTGTGCTTTGCATCCATTTTCGTGTTTCTTTTTTATGTAACAAGCTCAAAAACACACTAAATATACTTTTTTTGGTAATGTTATTCTATTTCTTCATTATGGTTGGTTTACATCCGTTTTAGCGTTTTTTACGTAAAACACCGAAAAAACACGTTTTCAGTAATTTTGTTTTTGGATTCCCATATAGATTGACTTCCTTGGGTTTTATCGTGTTGGTTCCTAACATGCTGAAAAACACTCATAAGACAGTTTTTTGGCAAAGACGTTTAATTTCCCCATATAGGTGGCTTTGCATGCACTTTAGGGGTTTGGTACATAACAGTCCGAAAAAAAAGGTAAATTTAACTTTTTTGATAATGTTCTTATTTCATATAATTTCCTGAACTTTGCCCGAATTTTGGCACCTCGTTACCTGTGAAGATAAATAAGAATGAAAAAAAAAAATTGTATTTTTTTATTTATTTATTTTTTCTCAATAAAGAGAGTAATTTGAGGCTTTTAGCTTTTTCGTACTTAATGAACTTAAAAACACTCATAATACACGTTTCTCGTAATGTCCTTTCATTTCCCAAAAATACGGTTCTTTGCATGTATTTAAGCGTTTTTATTGGTAACATGATCAAAAGCACTCAAAATACATTTTTTTGGTAATGTTATTCTGTTTCACCATAAAGTGTATTTTGCATGCATTTTAGTGTTTTGGTATATAAGGAGCTCAAATACACTTAAAGGCAAGTTCTTGTTAAAAATTGGTTTTATTCCAATGTAATGTGATTGCCTTGCTTTTTAGTGCTTTATTTCCTAACACGCTCAAAACACTCAAAAGACATTTTTCTGGTAATGTCATTTTTTTCCCACATAAAGCTGGTTTCGCATGGAATTTGGGGTTTTGGTAACTAAGGATGTGAAAAGCACTCAAAATACACGCATTTAGTAAGATTGTTCTGTTTCTCAATGAAGAGTGTTGTTCCAGAGTTTCAGCATTTTGGAATGTAAGAAACTTCTCTATATACACGAGTTTTTGCGTTTTTTGCCTTGTAGTTCTTGTGAAACTATAAAACACTCATTATACACGTTTCTCGTAATGTCCTTTTGCTTCCCAATAGAGAGTGCTTTCCATCCATTTCCGCGTTTTTTGTAGATAACAATTTCAAAAACACTAAAAATATACCTTTTTGGTAATGTTATTTTATTTCGTCTTATTGGTTGGTTTGCATCCGTTTTAGCGTTTTTCTACGTAAAAACACCGAAAAGACACGTTTTTGATAATTTTGTTTTGGATTCCCATATAGATTGACTTCCATGTTATTTATCGTGTTGGTTCCTAACATGCTGAAAACTACTCATAAGACCGTTTTCTGGCAAAGACGTTTAATTTCCCCATATTTAATTTCCCCCTTTGCATGCACTTTAGGAGTTTGGTACATAACAGTCCGAAAAAAAAGCTAAATTTAACTTTTTTTAATAATGTTCTTATTTCACATAATTTCCTGAATTTTGCCCGAATTTTGGCATTTCGGTACCTGTGAAGATGAATAAGAAAGAAAAAAAATATTGTATTTTTTTTATTTATTTATTGTTTCTTAATAAAGAATGTTATTTGTGGCTTTTAGCTTTTTGGTAATTAATGAACTTAAAAACACTCATAATACACGTTTCTCGTAATCTCCTTTCGTTTCTCAAAAATAGTGTTCTTTGCATTTATTTAAGCGTTTTTATTGGTAACATAATAAAAAAACACTCAAAATACATGTTTTTCGTAATGTTATTCTGTTTCACCATAAAGAGTGTTTTGCATGCGGTTTAGTGTTTTGCTATATAAGGAGCTCAAAAACACTTAAAGGCAAGTTCTTGGTAAAAATTCGTTTTCCTCCAATGTAATGTGATTGCCCTCCTTTTTATTGCTTTATTTTCTATCACGCTGAAAAACACTCAAAAGACACTTTTCTGGTAGTCTTTTTTTTTTTTCCCCCACAAATCTATTTTCGCATGCAATTTGGGGTTTTGGTAACTAAGAATGTGAAAAGCACTCAAAATACACGCATTTATTAAGGTTCTTCTGTTTCTCAATTAAGAGTGTTATACATGAGTTTTAGCATTTTTGTATCTAGGAAACCTCTCCATATAGACGAGATTTTGCGTTTTTTGCCTTGTGGTTGTTTTGAACTATAAAACACTCATTATACACTTTTCTTGCAATGTCCTTTTGTTTCCCAATATAGAGTGCTTTGCATAAATTTTCGCGTTTTTTGTAGGTAACAAGCTCAAAAACACTCAAAATATACCTTTTTAGTAACGTTTTTCAATTTTTTGATATTGGTTGCTTTGCATCTGTTTTAGCGTTTTTCTACGTAAAACACGGAGAAGACACGTTTTCAGTAACTTTGTTTTGGATTCCCATATAGAGTGAGTTCCTTATTATTTATCGTTTTTGTGCCTAACATGCTAAAAAAAACACTCAAAACACATATTTCTGGTAAGGTCGTTTAATTTCCTCATATAGAATTCTTTGCATGCACTTTAGGGTTTGGTACATAACAGTCCGAAAAAAAAGCTGAAATTAACTTTTTTGATAATATTCTTTTATCATATGATTGCCCTGAATTTTCCCAGAATTTTGGCATCTCGGTACCTATGAATATGAATAACAAAAAAATATAAATAAATAAATAAATAAATAAAATTCCTATTTCTTTTTTATTTTTTATTTTTTATTTTTTAAATAAAGAGTGTTATTTGTGGGTTTTAGCTTTTTGGTACTTAAGGAACGTAAAAAAAACATTCATAATACACGTTTCTCGTAATGTCCTTTTGTTTCCCAAACATAATGTTCTTTGCATGTATTTAAGCGTTTTTATAGATAACATGATCAAAAACACTCAAAATACATGTTTTTTGGTAATGTTATTCTGTTTCTCCATAAAGTTTGTTTTGCATGCGTTTTAGCGGTTTGGTATATAAAGAGCTCAAAAACACTTAAAGGCAAGTTTTTGATATAAACTGGTGTTATTCCAATGTAATATGATTACCCTGCTTTTTAGTGCTTTATTGCTTATCACGCTCAAAAACACTTAAAAGACACTTTTCTGGTAATGTCATTTTTTTCTCACATAAAGGTGGTTTCGCATGCAATTTGGGGTTTTGGTAATTAAGAATATGAAAAGCACTCAACATACACGCATTTAGTAAGGTTGTTCTGTTTCTCAATTAAGAGTGCTATTCATGACTTTCAGCATTTTGCTATCTAGGAACCTTCTCCATATACACGAGTTTTTGTGTTTTTCCCTTTTGGTTCTTTTGAACTATAAAAAACTCATTATACACTTTTCTTGCAAAATCCTTTTGTTTTCTAATATAGAGTGCTTTGCATCAATTTTCGCGTTTTTTGTAGGTAACAAGCTCAAAAACACTCAAAATATACCTTTTTGGTAATGTTTTTCTATTTCTTGATATTGGTAGGTTTGCATCCGTTTTAGCGTTTTTCTACGTAAAACAAAGAAAAAACACGTTTTCAGCAATTTTATTTTGGATTCTCATATAGAGTGAGTTCCTTATTATTTATCGTTTTGGTGCCTAACATGCTGAAAAATACTCAAAAAACAGATTTCAGGTAAGGTCGTTTAATTTCCTCATATAGGAATCTTTGGATGCACTTTAGGGTTTGGTACATAACAGTCCGAAAAAAAGCTAAAATTAACTTTTTTGATATTTTTTGTTTTATCATATAATAGCCATGAATTTTCCCAGAATTTTGGCATCTCGGTTCCTTATGAAGATGAAAAACAAAAAAAACAAAAAAAATCCTATTTTCTTATTTTCTTACTTTTTTTTTTCTAAATAGTGTTATTTGTGGGTTTTAGCTTTTTGGTACTTAAGGAACTGAAAAACACTTATAATACATATTTCTCGTAATGTCCTTTCGTTTCGCAAACATAAGGTTATTTGCATGTATTTAAGCGTTTTTATAGATAACATGATCAAAAACACTCAAAATATATGTTTTTGGTAATTTTATTCTGTTTCTCTATAAAAGGTGTTTTGCATGCGTTTTAGCGTTTTGGTATGTAATGAGCTCAAAAACATTTAAAGGCAAGTTCTTGGTAAAAGTTGTTTTTATTCCCATGTAATGTGATTGCCCTGCTTTTTAGTGCTTTATTGCCTAACACGCTCAAAAACACTCAAAAGAAACTGTTCTGGTAATATCATTTTTTTTTCCCACATAAAGCTAATTTTGCATGGAATTTGGGGTTTTGGTAACTAAGAATGTGAAAAAAACTCAAAACACAGGCATTTAGTAAGGTTGTTCTATTTCTTAATTAAAAGTGTTATTCATGAGTTTCAGCATTTTGGTATGTAAGAAACTTTTCTAATGCACACATTTGGTAAGGTATTTCTTTTTAAAAATCAAAAGTGTTATTCATGAGTTTCAGCTTTTTGGTATGTAAGAAACTTCTTTATATACACGAGTTTTTGAGTTTTTTGCCTTGTGGTTCTTGTCAAACTATAAAACACTCATACACGTTTCTCGTAATGTCCTTTTCTTTGCCAATATAAAGTGCTTTCCATCCATTTTTTTTTTCATTTTTTATAGGTAACAAGCTCAAAAACACCTCTAAATATATCTTTTTGGTAACGTTATTCTATTTCTTCATATTGATTGGTTTGCATCTGTTTTAGCGTTTTTCTACGTAAATCACTGAAAAGACACGTTTTAAGTAATATTGTTGAAATTGCTGAAAACACTCAAAAGACAGGTTTCTGGTAAAATCGTGTAATTTCCCCATATAGGTGGATCTACATGCACTTCAGAGTTTGTACATAACTCCGGAAAAAGCTAAAATTATTTTTTTTTATAATGATTTTTTTTTTTTTACAAAATTTCCATGAATTTTGCCAGAATTTTCGCATCTCGGTACCTATGAAGATGAATTAGAAATTTTTTTTTCTCTTAATAAAGAGTTATTTGTGGGTTTTAGCTTTTTTGGTACTTAAGGAACTTAAAAACACTCATAATACACGATTTTCGTAATGTCCTTTCATTTTCCAAACATAGGGTTCTTTGCATGTATTTAGGCGTTTTTATAGGTAACATGATCAAAAACACTCAAAATACATGTTTCTGGTAATGTTTTTCTGTTTCTCCATAAAGGGTGTTTCGCATGCGTTTTAGCGTTTTGGTATGTAAGAAGCTCAAAAACACGTAAAGGCAGGTTCTTGGTAAAAGTTGGTTTTATTCCCATATAATGTGATTGCCTTCCTTTTTAGTGCTTTAGTGCCTATCACGCTCAAAAACACTCAAAAGACACTTTTCTGGTATTGTCATTTTTTTCCCACATAAAGCTAGTTTCGCATGCAATTTTTGGTTTTGGTAACGAAGAATGTGAAAAGCACTCAAAATACATGCATTTGGTAAGGTTCTTCTGTATTCTTAATTAAGAGTGTTATTTCTGAGTTTCAGCATTTTGGTATCTAAGAAACTTCTCCATATACACCAAGTTTTTGCGATTTTTGCCTTGTGGTTGTTGTGAAACTATGAAACACTCATTATACACGTTTCTCGTAATGTCCTTTTGTATCCCAAAAATAGAGTGCTTTCCATCCATTTTCGCGTTTTTTAAAGGTAAGAAGCTCAAAAACACTCAAAATATACCTTTTTGGTAATATTTTATTTCTCCATATTCGTTGGTTTGCATCCGTTTTAGCGTTTTTTCTACGTAAAACACTGAAAAGACACTTTTTCAGTAATTTTGTGATGGATTCCCACATTGAGTGACTTCCATATTATTTATCGTTTTGGTGCCTAACATGCTGAAGAAAAACACAAAAGACAGGTTTCTGGTAAGGTCGTTTAATTTCCCCATATAGCTGGCTTTGCATGCACTTTAGGGTTTGGTACATAACAGTCCGAAAAAAAGCTAAAATTAACTTTTTTTTTCATAATGTTCTTTTTTCACATAATTTCCCTGAATTTTGGCAGAATTTTGGCATCTTGGTACCTATGAAGATGAATAAAAAAAAATCCTATTTTTTTCTTTATTTTATTTTTTTTTTCTTTATAAAGAGTGTTATTTGTGTGTTTTAGCTTTTTGGTACTTAAAGAACTTAAAAACACTCATAATACACGTTTCTCGAAACGAAAAACACTTATAATACATATTTCTCGTAATGTCCTTTCGTTTCCCAAACATAAGATTCTTTGCATGTATTTAAGCGTTTTTATAGGTAACATGATCAAAAACACTCAAAATACATGTTTTTGGTAATGTTATTCTGTTTCTAAATAAAGGGTGTTTTGCATGCGTTTTAGCGTTTTGGTATATAAGGAGCTCAAAAACACTTAGGAAAAACACTTGGTAAAAGTTGGTTTTATTCCCATGTAATGTGATTGCCCTACTTTTTAGTGCTTTATTGCCTATCATGCTAAAAAAAAAAATCACTTAAAAGACACTTTTCTGGTAATGTCATTTTTTTTCCAACATAAAGCTACTTTCACATGCAATTTGTGGTTTTGGTAACTAAGAATGTGAAAAACACTCAAAATACACGTATTTGGTAAGGTTCTTCTGTTTCTCAATTAAGAGTGTTATTCAGGAGTTTCACCATTTTGGTATCTAAGAAACTTCTCAATATATAAATGTTTTTGCGTTTTTTGCCTTGTGCTTCTTGAGAATCTATAAAACACTCATTATACACGTTTCTTGTAATGTCCTTTTGTTAACCAATATAGAGAGCTTTCCATACATTTTCGCGTTTTTTGTAAAAAGCTCGAAAATACTCAAAATATACCTTTTTGGTAATCTTATTCTATTTTTTCATGTTGGTTGGTTTGCATCCGTTTTAGCATTTTTCTACTTAAAACACGGAAAAGACACGTTTTCAGTAATTTGTTTTGGATTCCCATGTAGAATGACTTCCATATTGTTTATTGTTTTGGTGACTAACATGCTGAAAAACACTAGAAACACAGGTTTCTCGTGAAGTCTTTTTATTTCCCCATATAGTTGGCTTTGCATGCACTTTAGGGTTTTTTGCATAACAGTCCGGAAAAAAAGCTAAAATTAACTTTTTTCATAATGTTCTTTTTTCATATAATTTCCCTGAATTTTATCATAATTTTGTGCTCTCTGTACCTATGAAGAAGAATAAAAAAAAAATCCTATTTATTTATTTACTTTTTTTTCCCCTATAAAGAGGTTTTAGCTTTTTGGTACTTATGGAAATTAAAAACTCTCATAATACACGTTTCTCATAATGTCCTTTCGTTTCCCTGACATAGGGTTTTTTGCATGTATTTAAGCGTTTTTACAGGTAACATGATCAAAAACACTCAAAATACATGTTTTTGGTAATATTAATCTGTTTCTCCATAAAGGGTGTTTTGCATGCGTTTTAGCGTTTTGGTATATAAGGAGCTCAAAAACACTTAAAGGCAAGTTCTTGGTAAAAGATGGTTTTATTCCCATGTAATGTGATTGCCCTCCTTTTCTAGTGCTTTATTGCCTAACACGCTCAAAAACACTCAAAAGACACTTTTCTGGTAATGTCATTTTTTTTAACACATAAAGCTAGTTTTGCATGCAATTTGGGGTGTTGGTAACTAAGAATGTGAAAAACAGTCAAAATACACGCATATCGTAAGGTTGTTCTGTATTCTCAATTAAGAGTGTTATTCCTGAGTTTCAACATTTTGGTATCTAAGAAACTTATCCATATACACGAGTTTTTGCGTTTTTTGCCTTGTGGTTCTTGTGAAACTATAAAACACTCATTATACAAGTTTCTCGTAATGTCCTTTTGTATCTCAATATAGAGTGCTTTCTATCCATTTTCGCGTTTTTGTAGATAAGAAGCTCAAAACACTGAAAATATACCTTTTTTGGTAATGTTATTCTACTTCTTCATATTCGTTGGTTTGCATCCGTTTTAGCGTTTTTCTACGTAAAACACTGAAAAGACACTTTTTCAGTAATTTTTTTGATGGATTCCCATATTGAGTGACTTCCATATTATATATATCGTTTTGGTGCCTAACATGCTGAGAAACACTCAAAAGACAGGTTTCTGGTAAAGTCGTTGCATGTACTTTACGGTTTGGTACATAACAGTCCGTAAAAAAAAAAAAAAAAAAAAATTTTTCATAATTTTCTTTTTTCACATATTTTTCCTGAATTTTGCCAGAATTTTGGCATCTTGGTACCTATGAAGATGAATAACAAAAAAAATAAATTCCTATCTTTTTATTTATTTGTTTTTTTTTCTATAAACAGTGTTATTTATGGGTTTTAGCTAAAGAACTTAAAAACACTCGTAATACATGTTTCTCGAAATGTCCTTTAATTTCCCAAACATAAGGATCTTTGCATGTATTTAAGCGTTTTTATAGGTAACATGATCAAAAACACTCAAAATACATGTTTTTGGTAATGTTATTCTGTTTCTCCATAAAGGGTGTTTTGCATTCGTTTTAGCGTTTTGGTATATAAGGAGCTCACAAACACTTAAAGGCAAGTTCTTAGTAAGAGTTAGTTTTATTCCCATGTAATGTGATTGTCCTGCTTTTTAGTGCTTTATTGCCTATCATGCTAAAAAAAGAAAACACTTAAAAGATAATTTTCTGGTAATGTCATTTTTTTCTAACATAAAGCTACTTTCACATAAAATTTGGGGTTTTGGTAAATAAGAATGTGAAAAACACTCAAAATACACGCATTTGGTAAGGTTGTTCTGTTTCTCAATTTAGAGTGTTATTCAGGAGTTTCAGCATTTTGGTATCTAAGAGACTTCTCCTTATATACGAGTTTTTGCGTTTTTTGCCTTGTGATTCTTGAGAATCTATAAAACACTCATTATACACGTTTCTCGTAATGTCCTTTTGTTTACCAATAGAGAGAGCTTTGCATCCATTTTCGCGTTTTTTTGTTAAAAGCTAAAAAAACACTCAAATTATACCTTTTTGGTAATCTTATTCTATTTCTTTATATTGGTTAGTTTGCATCCGTTTTAGCGTTTTTTCTACGTAAAACACGAAAAAGACACGTTTAAAGTAATTTTGTTTTGAATTACCACATAGAATGACTTCAATATTATTTATTGTTTTGGTGACTAACATGCTCAAAAACACTAGAAACACAGGTTTCTCGTAAAGTCGTTTAATTTCTCCATATAATTGGCTTTGCATGCACTTCATGGTTTGGTATATAACAGTCCGAAAAAAAGCTAAAAATAACATTATTGATAATGTTCTTTTTACACATAATTTCCCTGAATTTTGCCAGAAATTTGGCATCTCAGTACCTATGAAGAGGAATAACAAAAAAAAAAAAAAATCCTATTTTTTAATTATTTTATTTATTTATTTTTTTCTCTCTATAAAGAGGTTTTAGCTTTTTGGTACTTATGGAACTTAAAAACACGCATAATACACGTTTCTCGTAATGTCCTTTCGTTTCCCAGACATAGGGTTCTTTGCATGTATTTAAGCGTTTTTACAGGTAACATGATAAAAAAACACTCAAAATACATGTTTTTGGTAATGTTAATCTGTTTCTCCATAAAGGGTGTTTTGCATGTGTTTTAGCGTTTTGCTATATAAGGAGTTAAAAAACACTTAAACGCAAGTTCTTGGTAAAAGTTAGTTTTATTCCCATGTAATGTGATTGCCCTCCTTTTTAGTGCTTTATTGCCTAACTCTTTTAAAAACCCTCAAAAGACACTTTTCTGATAAAATCATTTTTTTTCCCACATAAAGCTAGTTTTGCATGCAATTTGGGTTTATAGTAACTAAGAATGTCAAAAACACTAAAAATACACGCATTTAGTAATTTTATTCTGTTTCTTAATTAAGAGTGTTATTCAGGAGTTTCAGCTTTTTGGTATCTAAGAAACTTCTCCATATACACTAGTTTTTGCGTTTTTTGCTTCGTGGTTCTTGTGAAACTATAAAATACTCATTATTCACGTTTCTCGTAATGTCTTTTTAGTTCCCAATATAGAGTGCTTTGCATCCATTTTCGCGTTTTTTTTTTTTGTTGGTTACAAGCTCAAAAATACTTAAAATATACCTTTTTGGTAATGTTATTCTATTTCTTCATATTGGTCTGTTTGCATCCGTTTTAGCATTTTTTACGTAAAACACTGAAAAGACACGTTTTCAGTAATTTTGTTTTGGATTCCCATATAGAGTGACTTCCATATTATTTATCGTTTTGGTGCCTAACATGCTGAAAAACACTCAAAAGAGAGTTTTCTTGTAAAGTCGTTTAATTTCCCCATATAGATGGCTTTGCATGCACTTTAGGGTTTGGTACATAATAGTCCGAAAAAAAAGCTAAAATTAACTTTTTCGATAATGTTCTTTTATCCACATAATTTCCCTGAATTTTAACAGAATTTTGGCATCTTGGTACCTATGAAGATGAATTACAAAAAAAAAAAAAAAAAATTATTTTCTTTTATTTAATTTATTTATTTTTATTTTTATTTTTTTGTTTCTTCATAAAGAGTGTTATTTGTGGGTTTTAGCTTTATGGTATTTAAGTAACTTAAAAACACTTATAATACACGTTTCTCGTAATGTCCTTTCGTTTCCCAAACATAGGATTCTTTGCATGTATTTAAGCGTTTTTATAGGTAACATGATCAAAAACACTCAAATTACATGTTTTTTTTAATGTTATTGTGTTTCTCCATAAAGGATTTTTTGCATTCGTTTTAGCTTTTTGGTATGTAAGGAGCTCAAAAATATTTAACGGCAAGTTCTTGGTAAAAGTTTGTTTTATTCACATGTAATGTGATTGCCCTTCTTTTAAGTACTTTATTGCCTAATACGCTCATAAACACTCAAAAGACATTTTCTGGCAATATAATTTTTTCCCCACATAAACCTAGTTTCGCATGCAATTTCGTGTTTTGGTAACTAAGAATGTGAAAAACACTCAAAATACACGCATTTGGTAAGGTTGTTCTGTATCTCCATCAAGAGTGTTATTCATGAGTTTCAGCATTTTGGAATCTAAGAAACATTTGCCTTGTGGTTGTTGTGAAACTATAAAACACTCTTTATACAGGTTTCTCGTAATGTCCTTTTGTTTCCCAATATAGAGTGTTTTGCATCCATTTTCGCGTTTTTTGTAGGTAACAGGCTGAAAAACACTCAAAATATACCTTTTTGGCAATGTTATTCTATTTCTTCATATTGGTTTGTTTGCATCCGTTTTAGCGTATTTTTACGTAAAACACTGAAAAGACAAGTGTTAGGTGATTTTGTTTTGGATTCCCATATAGAGTGATTTCCATATTATTTATTGTTTTGGTGCCTAACATGCTGAAAAACACTCAAAAGACAGGTTTCCAGTAAAGTCGTTTAATTTCCCTATAGAGGTGGCTTTGCATGCAATTTAGGTTTTGGTACATAACTGTCCGAAAAAAAGCTAATATTAACTTTTTTGATAATGTCCTTTTTTTCACATAATTTCCCTGAATTTTGGCAGAATTTTGGCATCTCGGTACCTATGAAGAGGAATAACAAAAAAAAAAAGAAAATTACTTTTTTTTTCTCTATAAAGAGTGTTATTTGTGGATTTTAGGTTTTTGGTGGTTAAGGAATTTAATAACATTCATAATACACGTTTCTCGTAATGTCCTTTCGTTTCCCAAACATAGGGTTCTTTGCATGTATTTAAGCGTTTTTATAGGTAACATGATTAAAAACCCTCAAAATACATGTTTTTGGTAATGTTATTCTGTTTCTTCATAAAGGGTGTTTTGCATGCGTTTTATTTTTTTGGTATGTTAGGAGGTCAAAAACACTTAAAGGCAAGTTCTTGGTAAAAGTTGGTTTTATTCCCCATGTAATGTGATTGCTCTGCTTTTTAGTGCTTTATTGCCTAACACGCTCAAAAACACTCAAAAGACACTTTTCTGGAAATGTCTTTTTTTTTCTTTCCACATAAAGCTAGTTTCGTATGCAATTTGGGGTTTTGGTAACCAAGAATGTGAAAAACACTCAAAATACACGCATTTGGTAAGGTTGTTCTGTTTCTCAATTAAGAGTGTTATTCATGAGTTTCAGGGTTTTGATATCTAAGAATCTCAAAAACACTTATAATGCACGTTTCTCGTAATGTCCCTTTTTTTCCTCATTTAGGGTGCTTTGCATGCATTTTGGCATTTTATTTTTCACGGAATAGCTGAAAAACACTGAAAATACACGCTTTTGGTAATAAGAACATAAGAACATAAGAAATAAGTAAATATGCAAGATGGCATCAGGCCTACACGTGGCAGTACTTGTATGAAATATGCATACGTATTTCCACCTATAATCCCCATCTATGAATGTGTAATTTTCTCTTACAAATGCCAAATGCCTCAGCACTAACAGCTTGATTACTAAGTCCGTTCCAATCATCTACTACTGTATTTGAAATCCAATTCCTTCCTGTTTCCTTTTTGAACATCAAGTTTTCAGGCTCAAGCCTGAAAACTTGATGTACTATTTTTCTTGTTCTATCATGGTTACAGATTCTAAGAATTTTCCTTATGTTCCCCTTGTTATAACCCATATACCACTTAAAGACTTCTATCACGTCCACTCTTAACCTACGTCTCTCTAAAGAATGTAAATTTAACAGCTTGAATCTCGCTTCGTAAGGAATACTCCTCATCCCCTGTATCCTTTTAGTCATTCTCCTTTCAAGTGATTCTAATAGACCTTTATCCTTCCTGTGATGTGGTGACCAGAATAGGACAGCGTAGTCTAGATGAAGTCTGACCAGCGCCATATGTAACTTTAATATTACTTCGGGAGTTTTACTTTTAGGACTCCTGAAAATGAATCATAATACACTATTTGCTTTGTTTCTGACCTCTTTGCATTGCTTTCTTAGACGGAATTCAGAGTTAACTTTAAATATCAAATCTTTTTCTAACCCTGAACCTACCAGAACTTGGTTGTTTATTGTGTAACTACTGTGTGGGTTTCTTCTACTTACGCTAAGTGCTTTGCATTTGTTGATATTAAACTGCATTTGCCATCTGTCTGTCCATTCGTTCATCCTATCCAAATCTGCCTGCAAGGCGATGGTATGCGATTCTGACCTAATTAATCTACATACTCTCGTGTCATCCGCAAATTTACTAACAACACTACTAATTCCACTATCCAAGTCATTGACATATATTACAAACAACATCGGCCCTAATACTAATAATCCCTTTGTCACCCCACTAATTACTTGACCCCACTCGGATTTAGAGCCGTTTATTACAACACTCTGTCGCCTGCCGCTTGGCCGTGACCTTATCCAGATTACTTATAACCTTTTTCCAATTCTTAAATACTGTGGAATATATTTCATCTGGTCCTGGTGACTTGAACTTTTCAGCTTATCTATCTCCTGTTCCACTATCTCTTTAGTTATGGTAATATCTGTCAGCTTCTCATTTTCTTCTACTCTAAATATCTTGTCACTATTCGGCAAATCCTTCATGTTTTCCTGGGCAAAGACAGTTAAAAAATACTCGTTCACAATTTTACTAATCTCCTCGCAACAACTAAGCAGGTCCCATTCTGCTGTCTTTAAGGAACTATTGTTTCTCTATTCTTCGTCTTATATGCCTGATAAAATCCCTTGGGGTCCATCTTCGCTTGGCTGGCTACCTTTAATTCATAACTATTTTTAGCTTTCCTTGTTAAACTCCTGACTTTTCTAATTCATTATATTATGGCCTTAAAACCACTTCCCCTGTCTTTAATCTCATATATACTTCTCTTTCGCCCTATGTAATGTTTTAACCTCAGTCATCCATTTAGGATCATTCTTCTGCGATATTATTCTTCTGTAAGGGATATTCCCTAACTGTCCTGAATGTAATTTATCAATGAAATATTTATTTCGCTTCTCTATAAAGGGTGTTTTGCTTGAGTTTTAGCGTTTCTGTACATAAGAACCTTTAAAACGCGTTTTTAGTAATGTTATTTTGTATTCCTTTATGGAGCGCTTGCCATGCTTTTGAGCGTTTTGGTGTCTAACACGTTGAAAAACACTCAAAAGACACGTTGATGATAATGTCGTTTCGTTTCCCGATAAAGGGGGCTTCCAATGCATTTTATCTTTTGGTACTTAACAATATGAAAAAAAAGTTTAAGTAAAAGTTTTCGGTAGAGTTATTTTTCCATATAAAGTTCTAATCATGTGTTTTTGAGTCTGGGTACCTAAAAAGCTCAAAATCTCTCATAATACACTTTTCTCGTAATGTCCTTTCTTTTCTCCATGTAGGATGCTTTGCGTGTAATTTGGCACTTTTATACTTAACAAGCACAAAAACAATCAAAATACAAGTTTTTGGTAATGTTAATTTATTTCTCCGTAAAGGTTGTTTTGCATGCTTTTCAGCGATTTCGGATGTAAGAAGGTGAAAAACACTCTAAAGACACTTTCTTGGTAATGTTATTTTATATTGCCAAATAGGGTGCTTTCAATGCTTTTTAGCATTTTGATTCCTAACACTCAAGTAAACACTCAAAAGACATGTTTCCTGTAATATCGTTTTGCTTCTCATATAGGGATCTCCATGCATTATGATGTTTTGCTACATAATGTGAAAAACGCTCAAAATAAAGATTTTAGGTAATGTTGTTCTTTTTCTCTATATAGGGTGCTATTCATCCTTTTTAGCGTTTTGGTACTTAGGAAGCTTACTTAGGAAGCTTAAAAACAAATAAAACTTGTTTCTCCAAACGTCTTTCCATTTCCCCATATAGGATGCTTCGTATGTATTTTGACGTTTTGGTACATAAAAAGGAAAAAAAAAACACTCAAAAACACGTTTTTGGTGATGTTCTGTTTCTCTATTAAGAGATATAGAATATATTTAATTTTCATTCAGGCGGTTTAGTGTTTGGTACCTAAGAGACTCAAAACTCTGATAATGCACGTTTCTCGTAATGTCCTATCGTTTCCTCATACAGGGTGCTTTACACGCATTTTTAAGATGATGTACGTAACAGACGCAAAAAGACTCAAAATACACGTTTTTGGTAAGGTTTTTTTTTCTGTTTGGTAAGATTATTCGTGTTTGTTGCACGTGTTTTAGCGTTTTGGAACGTAAAAAGTTTAAAGCACTTAAAAGACATGCTTATTATTTTGCATTTCTATATAAGGTGCTTTCCATGCTATTTAGCGTTTTCGTGCCTAACACGCTGAAAAACACATAAAAATACATTTCTTACATTGTTGTTTAATTTTCTCGTATAGCGAGCAAGCATTATGGTGTTTTGCTACCTGAAAATGTGAAAAACATTCAAATTACACGATTTTGGTAATGTTTTTTCTTTCTCCATTTTTGCGTTTTGCTACCTGAGAAGCTAAAAAAAAAAAAACTCATAATACACGTTTTTTGTCATATTCTTTCGTTTCCTCATATAGGCTGTTTTTGGTGCTTTATTACCTAATAGGGTGTTTGCATGTATTTTGACATTTTAGTTCGTAAGAACCTAAAAAAAAACACTCTAAAGACACGTTTTAGTAAAGTTGTTTTGTATTCCCCTATGGGGTGATTTCGTTGCTTCTTACTGATTTGGTGCCTAACACGCCCAAAAAATAACAAAAGACAAGTTTCTAGTGATTTCGTTTCGTTTCTTCATATAGGTTGCTTTACATGCATGTTGGCGTTTTGGTAATTATCAATGTAAAAAAAATACCCGTTTTTGGAAATTTTTTTCTTTTTCTTCAGAGCACTATTGAAGTACTGATTTGGTACTTAAGAATGTAATAAAAAAAAAAAACACAACAAACGTTTCTCGTAATGTCCTTTTTATTTCCATATGCAGGGTGATTTGTTTGATGACAGGCGATTTTGTACATAATAAGCTCAAAAAAAAAAAAATAAAAATAAAAATAAAAAAACACGAAATACACGTTTTTGGTTAGTGTATTTTGTTTCTCTATATATGGTATTTTCATACGTTTTTAAAGTCGTTTCATATATCTATATATGGGTCTTTGCATGAATTTTGGCTTTTTGGTAACTAACAATGTCATAACACTCAAAATGCACATTTTTTTGGCAGTATTATTCTGTTTCTCCATATAGAGTGTTTTTCATGCGTTTTACCCTTTTGATACTAAGAAAAAAAAAAACACTCATAATAGACGTTTCTCGTAATGTCTTTTAATTTTTCCCATATAGGATATTTCCGATTCATTTAGGCGTTTTTTACGTAACAATCTTACAAAAGACTCAAAATACTTGTTTTGTATGCGTTTTAGCGTTTTCGTATGTAAGGAGCTTAAAAACACTTAAAGGCAAGTTATTGGTTAAAGTTGGTTTTATTCCCATGTAATGTGATTGCCCTTCTTTTTAGTGCTTTATTGCCTAACACGCTCAAAAAAACTCAAGACACTTTTCTGGTAATATTTTTTTTCACACATAAATCTAGTTTCGCATGCAATTTGGGGTTTTGGTAAGTAAGAATGTTAAAAACATTCAAAATACACCCATTTGGTAAGGTTATTCTGTTTCTCAATTAAGAGTGTTATTCATGAATTTCAGCATTTTGGTATCTAAGAAACATCATATACACGAGTTTTTGCGTGTTTTGCCTTGTGGTTCTTGTGAAACTATAAAATACTCGTTATACACGTTTCTCGTAACGTCCTTTTCTTTCCCAATATAGAGTGCTTTGCAACTATTTTCGCGTTTTCTGTAGGTAACAAGCTCAAAAACACTCAAAATATAACTTTTTAGAAATATTATTCTATTTCTTCATATTGGTTGGTTTGCATCTGTTTTAATGTTTTTCTAAGTAAAACACTAAAAAGACACGTTTTCAGTAATTTTGTTTTGGATTCCCATAAAGAGTGACTTCCATATTATTTATCGTTTTTGGTGCCTAACTTGCTGAAAAACACTCAAAAGACAGGTATCTGGTAAAGTCGTTTAATTTCCTCATGTCGGTGGCTTTGCATACACTTTAGGGTTTGGTACATAACAGTCCGAAAAAAAAGCTAAAATTAACTTTTTTCATAATATTATTTTTTCACATAATTTCCCTGAATTTTGCCAGAATTTTGGCATCTCGGTACCTATGAAGATAAATAACAAAAAAAAAAAAAAAAATCCTAGTTTTTATTTATTTATTTATTTTCTCTATAAAGAGTGTTATTTGTGGGTTTTAACTCTTTTCGTACTCATGGAACTTAAAAACACTCATAATACACGTTTCTCGTAATGTCCTTTCGTTTCCCAAACATAGGGTTCTTTGCATGTATTTAAGCGTTTTTATACGTAAGAGATCAAAAACACTGAAAATTCATGTTTTTCGTAATGTTATTTTGTTTCTCAATAAAGGGTGTTTTGCATGCATTTTAGCGTTTTGGTATGAAAGGAGCTGAAAAACACTTAAAGACAAGTTCTTGGTAAATGTTGGTTTTATTCCCATGTAATGTTATTGCCCTGCTTTTTTGTGCTTTATTGCCTAACACGCTCAAAAACACTCAAAAGACACTTTTTTTTCTGGTAATGTCATTTATTTCCAACATAAAGCTAGTTTCGCATGTAATTTCGGGTTTTGGTAAGTAAGAATATGAAAAACACTCAAAATACACGCATTTGGTAAGGTTGTTCTGTTTCTCAATTAAGAGCGTTATTCATGAATTTCAGCATTTTGGTATCTAAGAAAAATCTCCATATACACGAGTTTTTGCTTGTTTTGCCTTGTGGTTCTTGTGAAACTATAAAACACTAATTATAAACGTTTCTCGTAATGTCCTTTTGTTTCCCAATATGGAGAGATTTGCATCCATTTTCGCTCAAAAACACAAAAAATACCTTTTTGGAAATATTATTCTATTTCATGATATTGGTTGATTTGCATTCGTTTTAGCGTTTTTCTACGTAAAACACTGAAAAGACACGTTTTCAGTAATTTTGTTTTGGTGCCTAACATACTGAAAAACAGGCAAAAGACAGGTTTCAGGTAAACTCGTTTAATTTCCCCATATAGGTAGCTCTACATGCACTTTAGACACGTTACATAACGGTCTGAAAAACCATAACCGTTATGTACCATAACGGTACATAACGGTCTGAAAAAAAAAGTTAAAATTAACTTTTTTGATATTCTTTTTTCACATAATTTCCCTGAATTTTGCCAGAATTTTGGCATCTCAGTACCTATGAAGATCAATAAAAAAAAAAAAAACGTAAAAACAATCATAATACTCGTTTCTCGTAATGTCCTTTTGTTTCCTAAAGATAAGGTTCTTTGCATGTATTTAAGCGTTTTTATAGGTAACATGATCAAAACACTCAAAATATACCTTTTTGATAATGTTATTCTATTTCTTCATATTGGTTGGTTTCCATCCGTTTTAGCGTTTTTCTACGTAAAACACAGATAAAGACACGTTTTCAGTAATTTTGTTTTGGATTCCCATATAGAGTGACTTCCATGTTATTTATCGTTTTTGATGCCTAAAATGCTGAAAAACACTGAAAAGACAGGTTTCTTGTAAAGTCGTTTAATTTCCCCATATAGGTGGCTTTGCATACACTTTAGGGTTTGGTACATAACAGTCTAAAATTAACCTTTTTTCATAATATTCTTTTTTCACGTAATTTTCCTGAATTTTGCCAGAATTTTGGCATCTCGATACCTATGAAGATCAATAAAAAAATGCTATTTTTTTATTTTTTATTTATTTTATTTTTTTTTTCTCTATAAACAGTGTTATTTGTGGGTTTTAGCTTTTTGGTACTTAAGGAACTTATAAACATTCATAATACACATTCTTCGCAATGTCCTTTCATTCCCAAACATAGGGTTCTTTGCATGTATTTAAGCGTTTTTATTGGTAACAAGCTCAAAAACACTCAAAATACATGTTTTTGATAATGTTATTCTGTTTATCCATAAAGGGTGTTTTGCATGGGTTTTAGCGTTTTGGTATGTAAGGAGCTCAAGAAAACTTAAAGGCAAGTTCTTGGTAAAAATTGGTTATATTCCCATGTAATGTGATTGCCCTGCTTTTTAGTGCTTTATTGCCTAACACCCTGAAAAACACTAAAAAGACACTTTTCCAGTAATTTCATTTTTTTTCCACATTCTCGCATGTAATTTGGGGTTGGACCACTAAGAATGTGAAAAAAAAAAACACTCAAAATACACTCATTTCCTAAGATTGTTCTGTTTCTGAATAAAGAGTGTTATTCATGAGTTTCAGCATTTTGGTATCTAAGAAACTTCTCCATATATACGAGATTTTGCGTTTTTTGCCTTATGTTTCTTGAAAACTATAAAAACATTCATTATACAATTTTCTTGTAACATCCTTTTGTTTCCCAATATAGACTGCTTTGCATTCATTTTTGCATTTTTTGTAGGTTACAAGCTCAAAAACACTCAACTTTTTTGTAATGTTATTCTATTCCTTCATATTGGTAGGTTTGCATCCGTTTTAGCGTTCTACGCTAAAACTGAAAAGACACGTTTTCAGTAATATTGTTGAAATTGCTGAAAACACCCAAAGACACGTTTCTTGTAAAGTGTAATTTCCCCATATAGGTGGCTTTGCATGCACTTCCGGGTTTCGTACATAACTCCGGAAAAAGCTAAAATTAATTTTTTTATGTTTTTTTCACATAATTTCCCTGAATTTTCTCAGAATTTTGGCATCTCGGTACCTATGAAGATAAAAAACAAAAAAAAAAAAAAAATTATTATTTTTTTTTCTCTATAAAGAGTGTTATTTGTGGGTTTTAGATTTTTGGTACTTATGGAACTTAAAAATACTCATAATGCACGATTTTCGTAATGTCCTTTCGTTTCACAAACATAAGGTTTTTTGCATGTATTTAAGCGACTTTATAGGTAACATGATCAAAAACACTCAAAATACATGTTTTTGGTAATGTTATTCTGTTTCTCCATAAAGGTTGTTTTGGATGCGTTTAGCGTTTTGGTATGTAAGGAGTTAAAAACACTTAAAGGCAAGTTCTTCGTAAAATTTGGTTTCATTCCAGTGTAATGTGATTGTTCTGCTTTTTAGTGTTTTATTGCATATAACGCTCAACAACACTCAAAAGACACTTTTCTGGTAATGTCATTTTTTTCCCACATAAAGCTAGTTTCGCATGTAATTTGGGATTTTCGTAACTAAGAATGTGAAAAACACTCAAAATACACACATTTGGTAAAGTAGTTCTGTTTTTCAATTAAAAGTGTTATTCATGAGTTTTAGCGTTTTGGTATGTAAGAAACCTCTATATAAACGAGTTTTTGCGTTTTTTGCCTTGTGGTTCTTGTGAAACTATAAAACACTCATTATACACGTTTCTCGTAATGTCCTTTCGCTTCCTAATATAGAGTGCTTTCCATCCATTTGCGCGTTTTTTGTAGGTAAAAAGCTCAAAAACACTTTTTGGTAATGTTATTCTATTTCTTCATATTTGTTGGTTTGCATCCGTTTTAGCGTTTTTCTACGTAAAACACTGAAAAGACACGTTTTCAATAATTTTTTTTTTGGATTCACATATTGACTGACTTCCATATTATTTATCGTTTTGGTGCCTAACATTCTGAAAAACACTGAAAAGACAGATTTCTGGTAAAGTCGTTTAACTTCCTTATAAAGGTGGCATGCACTTTATAGTTTGGTACATAAAAATCCGAAAAAAAGAGCTATAATTAACTTTTTTGATAATGTTCTTTTTTCCACATAAATTCCCTGAATTTTGGGAGAATTTTTACATCTTGGTACCTATAAAAATCAATTACTACTTAAGGAACACTTAAAAACACTTAAAGGTATTTAAAGAACACTTAAAAACACTTAAAAAACACTTAAAACACATGTTTTTAGTAATGTTATTCTGCTTCTCAATAAAGGAGTTTTTTGCATGCCTTTTAACGTTTTGGTTTGTAAGGAGGTCAAAAACACTTCAAGGCAAGTTCTTGGAAAAAGTTAATTTTATTCCCATGTAATGTGATTCCCCTGTTTTTTTTTTTTTTTGTGTGATTTATTGCCTAACACGCTCAAAAACACTCAAAAGACACTTCTAGTAATGTCATTTTTTTTCCAACATAGTTTCGCGTGCTATTTGGGGTTTGCCTAAGAATGTGAAAAACACTCAAAATACACGCATTTAGTAAGGTTGTTCTGTTTCTCAATTAATATTGTTATTCATGAGTTTCAGCATTTTGGTATCTAAGAAACTTCTTTATATACACGAGTTTTTGCGTTTTTTGCCTTGTGGTTCTTGTGAACCAGAAGTTCTTTTGCTCAAAAATAATAAGACACTCATTATACACGTTTCTCGTAATGTCTTTTTGTTTCCCAATAGGGAGTGCTTTGCATCCATTTTCGCGTTTTTTATAGGTAGCAAATTCAAAAACACTCAAAATGTACCTTTTTGGTAGTTATTTTATTTCTTCTTATTGGTTGGTTTGCATCTGTTTTAGCGTTTTTCTACGTAAAACACCGAAAAGACACTTTTTCACTAATTTTGTTTTAGATTCCCTTATAGAGTGACTTGCATGTTTTTTTTACCGTTAGGGTGCCTAACAAGCTGAAAAACACGCATAAGACAGTTTTATGGCAAAGACGTTTAATTTCCCCATATAGGTAACTTTGGATGCACTTTAGGGTTTGGTACATAACAGTACGAAAAAAAAGCAAAAATTAACTTTTTTCATAATCGACTCATAATTTCCTGAATTTTGCATAAATTTTGGCATCTCGATACCTGTGAAGATGAAAAAGAAAGAAAAAAAATATCGTATTTTTTTTGTTTATTTTTTTTTTCTCAATAAAGAGTGTTATTTGTGGCTTTTAGCTTTTTGGTGAATAATGATCTTAAAAACACTGATAATACACGTTTTTCGTAATGTCCTTTCGTTTCCCAAAAATAGGGTTCTTTGCATGTATTTAAGCGTTTATATACGTAAGAGATCAAAAACACTCAAAATATATTTTTTTGGTAATGTTATTCTCTTTCTCCATAAAGTGTGTTTTGCATGCGTTTCAGCGTTTTGGTATATAAGGAGCTCAAAACACTTAAAGGCAAGTTCTTAGTGAAAATTGATTTTATTTCCATGTAAAGTGATTCCCCTGCTTTTTAGTGCTTTATTGCCTATCACGCTCAAAAACACTCAAAAGACACTTTTCTGGTAATGTCATTTTTTTTCCCACATAAAGCTGGTTTCGCATGCAATTTGGGATTTTGGTAACTAAGAATGTGAAAAGCACTCAAAATACACGCATTTAGTAAAGTTTTTCTGTTTCTCAATTAAAAGTGTTATTCATGAGTTTCAGCATTTTGGTATCTAGGAAACTTCTCCATATACACGAGTTTTTGCGTTTTTTGGCTTGTGGTTCTTTTCAACTATAAAACATTCATTATACACTTTTCTCGCAATGTCCCTTTGTTTCCCAGTATAAAGTGCTTTGTATCAATTTTAGCGTTTTTTTGTTGGTAACAAGCTCAAAAACACTCAAAATATACCTTTTTGGTAATGTTTTTCTGCTTCTTGATATTGGTTGGTTTGCATCCGTTTTAGCGTTTTCTACGTAAAACACTGAGAAGACACGTTTTCAGTAATTTTGTTTTGGTTTGCCATATAGAGTGAGTTCCTTATTATTTATCGTTTTGGTGCCTAACATGCTGAAAAACACTCAAACCACAGATTTCTGGTAAGGTCGTTTAATTTCCTCATATGGGAGGCTTTAGTGTTTGGTACATAACAGTCAGGAAAAAAAGCTAATATCAACTTTTTTTTATATAATTCTCTTATCATATAATTGCCCTAATTTTTCCCAGAATTTTGGCACCTCGGTACCTATGAAGGTGAATAACAAAAAAAAAATAAATAAAAAATAAAAAATAAATAAATAAATAAATCCTTTTATTTATTTATTTATTTATTTATTTTTTCTAAATAACGAGTGTTATTTGTGGGTTTTAGATTTTTGGTAGTTAAGGAACTTAAAAACACTCATAATACACGTTTCTCGTAATGTCCTTACGTTTCCCAAACATAAGGTTCTTTGCATGCATTTAAGCGTTTTTGTAGATACCATTATCAAAAACACTCAAAATACATGTTTTTGTAATGTTATTCTGTTTCTCCATAAAGTTTGTTTTCCATGCGTTTTAGCAGTTTGGTATGTAAGGAGCTCAAAAACACATATTGGCAAGTTCTTGGTAAAAGTTGGTTTTATTCCCATGTAATGTGATTGCCCTGCTTTTTAGTACTTCATTGCTTAACACGCTCAAAAACAATTAAAAGACACTTCTGGTAATGTCATTTTTTTTCCCTTATAAAGCTAGTTTCTTATGGTATTTTGGGTATTGCTAACTAGGAATATGAAAAACACTCAAAATACACGCATTTACTAAGGTTGTTCTGTTTCTCAATTAAGATTGTTATTCATGAGTTTCAGCATTTTGGTATCAAAGAAACTTCTTTATATACACGAGTTTTTGCGTTTTTCTACGTAAAACACTGAGAAGTTACATTTTCAGTAATTTTGTTTTGGATTCCCATATAGAATGAGTTCCTTATTATTTATCGTTTTGGTGCCTAACATGCTGAAAAACACTGAAAAGACAGATTTCTGGTAAGGTCGTTTAATTTCCTCATATAGGAGGCTTTGCATGCAGTTTAGGGTTTGGTACATAACAGTCCGAAAAAAAAAGCTAAAATCAACTTTTTTGATAATATTCTCTTATCATATAATTGCCTTGAATTTTCCCAGAATTTTGGCATTTCGGTACCTATGAAGATGAATAACAAAAAAAAAAAAATCCTATTTTTTAATTTTTTTAATTTATTTTTTTTCTAAATAAAGAGTGTTATTTGTGGGTTTTAGCTTTTTCGTACTTAAACTTAAAAACACTCATAATATACGTTTCTCGTAATGTCCTTTTGTTTCCCAAACATAAGCTTCTTTGCATGTATTTAAGCGTTTTTATAGATAACATGATCAAAAATACTCAAAATACATGTTTTTGGTAATTTTATTTTGTTTCTCCATAAAATTTGTTTTGCATGCGTTTTAGCGGTTTAGTATATAAGGATCTCAAAAACACTTAAAGGCAAGTTCTTGATAAAAATTGGTTTTATTCAAATGTAAAGTGATTGCCCTCCCTTTTAGTGCTTTATTGCCTATCAGACTCAAAAACACTCAAAAGACTTTTTTCTGGTAATGTCATTTTTTTCTCACAAAAAGCTGGTTTCGCATGGAATTTGGGGTGTTGGTAACTAAGAATGTGAAAAGCTCTCAAAATACACGCATTTAGTAAGGTTGTTCTCTTTCTCAATTAGGAATGTTATTCATGAGTTTTAGCATTTTGGTATTTAGGAAACTTCTCCATATCTACAAGTTTTTGCGTTTTTTGCCTTTTGGTTCTTTTGAACTATAAAACACTCCTTATACACTTTTCTTGCAATGTCCTTTTATTTCCTAATATAGAGTGCTTTGCATCAATTTTCGCGTTTTTTTATAGGTAACAAGCTCAAAAACACTCAAAATATACCTTTTTGGTAATATTTTTCTATTTTTTTTATATTGGTTGGTTTGCACCCGTTTTAGCGTTTTTCTACGTAAAACACTGAGAAGACACGTTTTCGGTAGTTTTGTTTGGATTCCCGTATAGAGTGAGTTCCTTATTTATTTATCGTTTTGGTGCCTAACATTCTGAAAAACACTCAAAAGACAGATTTCTTTAAAGGTCGTTTAATTTCCTCATATAGGAGGAAGCTTTGCATGCACTTTAGGGTTTGGTATATAACAGTCCGAAAAAAAGCTAAAATTAACTTTTTTGATAATTTTCTTTTATCATATAATAGCCCGGAATTTTCCCAGAATTTTGGCATCTCGGTACCTATGAAGATGAATAACATTAAAAAAAAAATCCTATTTTTAAAATTTTTTATTTATTTATTTTTTCTAAATAATGAGTGTTATTTGTGGGTTTTAGCTTTTTGGTACTTAAGGAACTAAAAAAACAATCATAATACATATTTCTCGGAATGTCCTTTCGTTTTTATAGATAAACAAAAACACTCAAAATACATATTTTTGGTAATGTTATTCTGTTTCCCCATAAAATGTGTTTTGCATGCGTTTTAGCGTTTTGGTATGTAATGAGCTCAAAAACACCTAAAAACAAGTTCTTGGTAAAAGTTGGTTTTAATCCCATGTAATGTGATTGCCCTGCTTTTTTAGTGGTTTATTTCCTAACACGCTCAAAAACACTCGAAAGACAGTTTTTGGTATTATTATTTTTTTCCCACATAAAGCTAGTTTCGCATGGAATTTGGGATTTTGGTAACTAAGAATGTGAAAAACACTCAAAATACAGGCATTTAGTAAGGTTGTTCTGTTTCTTAATTAAAAGTGTTATTCATGAGTTTCAGCATTTTGGTATGTAAGAAACTTCTCTAATACACACATTTAATAAGGTAGTTCTGTTTCTCAATTAAAAGTGTTAGTCATGAGATTCAGCATTTTGGTATGTAAGAAACTTCTTTATGTACACGAGTTTTTGAGTTTTTTGCCTTGTGGTTCTTGTGAAACTATAAAACACTCATTTTACACCTTTCTCGTAATGTCCTTTTCTTTCCTAATATAGAGTGCGTTTCATCCATTTTCGCATTTTTTTGTAGGTGACAAGCTCAAAAACACATCAAAATATATCTTTTTGGTAATGTTATTCTATTTCTTCATATTGGTTGCTTTGCATCCGTTTTAGCGTTTTTCTACGTAAATCACTGAAAAGACACGTATTCAGTAATATTGTTGAAATTGCTGGAAAAAACACTCAAAAGACAGGTTTCTGGTAAAGTTGAGTAATTTCTCAATATAGGTGGCTATGCATGCACTTCAGGGTTTAGTACACAAGAAAAGAGCTAAAAGTATTTTTTTTATAATTATTTTTTTTTACAGAATTTCCCTGAATTTTTCCAGAATTTTGGTATCTCGGTACTTTTTTTTTCTCACTATAAAGTGCTATTTGTTTGTTTTAGCTTTTTGGTACTTAAGGAATTTAAAAACACTCATAATACACGATTTTCTTAATGTCCTTTTCTTATACAAACATAGGGTTCTTTACATGTATTTAAGCGTTTTTATAAGTAACATGATCAAAAACACTCAAAAAACATATTTTTGGTAATGTTATTCTGTTTCTCCATTAAGGGTGTTCTACATGCGTTTTAGCGTTTTGGTATGTAAGGAGTTAAAAAACACTTAAAGGTAAGTTCTTCGTAAAAGTTTGTTTTATTCCCAAGTTATGTTATTTTTCTGCTTTTTAGTGCTTTGTTGCATATCACGCTCAAAAACACTTAAAAGACATATTTCTAGTAATGTCATTTAAGCGTTTTTATTGGTAACATGATCAAAAACACTCAAAATACATGTTTTTGGTAATGTTATTCTGTTTCACCATAAAGTGTATTTTGCATGCGTTTTAGTGTTTTGGTATAATTATAAGGAGCTCAAAAACACTTAGAGGCAAGTTCTTTTTAAAAATTGGTTTAATTCCAATGTAATGTGATTGCCCTGCTTTTTAGTGCTCTATTGCCTAACACGCTCAAAAACACTCAAAAGACATTTTTCTGGTAATGTCATTTTTTTCCCACATAAAGCAGGTTTCGCATGCAAATTATTAAGATTGTTCTGTTTCTCAATTAACAGTGTTGTTCATGAGTTTCAGCATTTTGGTATCTACAAAACTTCTTCATATACACTAGTTTTTGCATTTTTTGCCTTGTGGTTCTTTTGAACTATAAAACACTCATTATACACTTTTCATGCAATGTCCTTTTCTTTCCCATTATAGAGTACTTTGCATCAATTTTTGTGTTTCTTATAGGTAACAAGCTCAAAAACACTCAAAATATACCTTTTTGGTAATGTTTTTCTATTTCTTTATATTGGTTTATTTGCATCCGTGTTAGCGTTTTTCTACGTAAAACACTGAGAAGACACGTTTTCAGTAATTTTGTTTTGTATTACCATATAGAGTGAGTTCCTTATTATTTATTGTTTTGGTGCCTAACATGCTCAACAACACTGAAAAGAGAGATTTTTGATAAGGTCGTTTAATTTCCTCATATAGGAGGCTTTGCATGCACTTTAGGGTTTGGTACATAACAGTCCGAAAAAAAAGCTAAAATTAACTCTTTTGATAATATTCTTTTATCATATAATTGCCCTGAATTTTTCCAGAATTTTGGCATCTCGGTACCTATGAAGATAAATAAAAAAAATAAAAAATATCCTATTTTTTTATTTTTTATTTATTTATTTATTTATTTCTCAATAAAGAGTGTTATTTGTGGGATTTTCCTTTTTGATACTTAGGGAACTTAAAAACACTCATAATACACGTTTCTCGTAAAGTCCTTTCGTTTCCCAAACATAATGTACTTTGCATGTATTTAAGCGTTTTTATAGATAACATGATCAAAAACACTCAAAATACAAGGTTTGGTAATGTTATTCTGTTTCTCCATAAAGTGTGTTTTGCATGCGTTTTAGCAGTTTTGTATATAAGTAGCTCAAAAACATTTAAAGGCAAGTTTTTGATAAAAAATGGTTTTATTCCAATGTAATGTGATTGTCCTGCTTTTGAGTGCTTTATTACCTATCACGTTGAAAAACATTCGAAAGATACTTTTCTGGTAAATTCTTTTTTTTTCACCACAAAGCTATTTTTGCATGTAATTTGGGGTTTTTGGTAACTAAGAATGTGAAAAGCACTGAAAATACACGCATTTAGTAAGGTTGTTCTGTTTCTCAATTATGAGTGTTATTCATGAGTTTCAGCATTTTGGTATCTAAGAAATCTCTCCATATACACGAGTTTTTGCGTTGTTTTCTTTGTGGTTCTTTTGAACTATAAAACACTCATTATACACTTTTCTTGGAATGTCCTTTTGTTTCCCAATATAGAGTGCTTTGCATCAATTTTCGCGTTTTTGTAGGTAAAAAGCTAAAAAACACTCAAAATATACCTTTTTGGTAACGTTTTTCTATTTCTTGATATTAGTTGTTTTGCATCCGTTTTAACGTTTTTCTACGTAAAACACTGAGAAGACACGTTTTCAGTAACTTTGTTTTGGATTCCCATATAGAGTGAGTTTTGGTGCCTAACATGCTAAAAAAAACACACAAAACACAGATTTCTGGTAAGGTCGTTTAATTTTTTCATATTGGAGGCTTTGCATGCACTTTAGTGTTTGGTACATAACAGTCCGAAAGAAAAAGCTGAAATTAACTTTTTTGATAATATTCTTTCATCACATAATTGCCCTGAATTTTCCCAGAATTTTGGCATCTCGGTTCCTATGAAGATGAATAACAAAAAAAAAAAAAAAATCCTATTTATTTTGTTTTTTTATTTTTTATTTTCTAAATAAAGAGTGTTATTTGTTAGTTTTAGCTTTTTGGTACTTAAGGAACTTATAAAAACACTCATAATACACGTTTCTCGTAATGTCCTTTTGTTTCCCAAACATAATGTTCTTTGCATGTACTTAAGCGTTTTTATAGATAACATGATCAAAAACACTCAAAATATATGTTTTTGGTAATGTTATTCTGTTTCTCCATAAAGTTTGTTTTGCATGCGTTTTAGCGGTTTGGTATATAAGGGGTTAAAAATTACTTAAAGGCAAATTCTTCGTAAAAGTTGGTTTTATTCTCATGTAATGTAATTATTCTGCTTTTTATTGCTTTGTTGCATATCACGCTCAAAAACACTCAAAAGACATTTTTCTGGTAATGTCATTTTTTTTCCCAAATGAAGCTAGTTTCGCATGTAATTTGGCATTTTTGTAGCTAAGAATGTGAAAAAACACTTAAAATATACAATTTAGTAAGGTAGTTCTGTTTATCGATTAAAATTGTTATTCATGTATTTCTTCATTTTGGTATGTAAAAATTTCTCTATATACACGAGTTTTTTGCGTTTATTGCCTTGTGGTTCTTTTAAAACTATAAAACACTCATTATACACGTTTCTCGTAATGTCCTTTTGTTTCCTAATATAGAGTGCTTTACATCCATTTTTGCATTTTTTTTAGGTAACAAGCTCAAAAACACTTAAAATATATCTTTTTTGGTAATGTTATTTTATTTCTTCATATAGGATGGTTTGCATCCGCTTTAGCGTTTTTCTACGTAAAACACTGAAAAGACACGTTTTTAGTAATTTTCTTTCGGATTCACATATTGACTGACTTCCATATTATTTATCGTTTTGGCATCTAAGAAACTTGTTTATATACACGAGTTTTTGGGTTTTTTGCCTTGTGGTTCTTGTGAACCACAAGTTCTTTTGCCCAAAAATAATAAGACACTCATTATACATGTTTCTCGTAATGTCCTTTTCTTTCCCAATATGGAGTGCTTTGCATCCATTTTCGCGGTTTTTGTACGTAACAAGCTCAAAAACACTCAAAATATACCTCTTTGGTAATGTTATTCTGTTTCTTCATATTGGTTGGTTTTCATCTGTTTTAGCGTTTTTCTACGTAAAACACCGAAAAGACACGTTTTTAGTAATTTTGTTTTCGATTCCCAAAGAATATTGCCAGAATTTTGGCATCATAGTACCTATAAAGATGAATAACAAAAAAAAAATATATTTTCATTTCTTTTTTTTCTCTATAAAGGGTGTTATTTGTGGGTTTTAGCTTTTTTGGTACTTAAGGAACTTAAAAACACTCATAATACACGTTTCTCGTAATGTCCTCTTGTTTCCAAAAAATAGGGTTCTTTACATGTATTTAAGCGGTTTTATTGGTAACATGATCAAAAACCCTCAAAATAAATGTTTTTGGTAATGTTCTTCTGTTTCACCATAAAGTGTATTTTACATGCGATTTAGTGTTTTGGTATATAAGGAGCTCAAAAACACTTAAAGGCAAGCTCTTGTTAAAAATTGGTTTGATTCCAATGCAATGTGTTTGCCCTGCTTTTTAGCGCTTTATTGCCTAACACGCTCAAAAACACTCAAAAGACATTTTTTATAGTAATGTCATTTTTTACCCACATAAAGCTGGTTTCGCATGCAATTTGGGGTTTTGGTAACTAAGAATGTGAAAAACACTCAAAATACACGCATTTAGTAAGATTGTTCTGTTTCTCAATTAAGAGTGTTGTTCCAGAGTTTCAGCATTTTAGAATGTAAGAAACTTCTCTATATACACGAGTTTTTACTTTTTTTGCCTTGTAGTTCTTGTGAAACTATAAAACACTCATTATACACGTTTCTCGTAATGTCCTTTTGCTTCCGAATATAGAGTGCTTTCCATCCATTTTCGCGTGTTTTGTAGGTAACAAATTTAAAAACACTCAAAATATACCTTTTTTCGTAATGTTATGTTATTTCTTCATATTGGGTGGTTTGCATCCGCTTTAGCGTTTTTCTACGTAAAACACGGAAAAGACACTTTTTCAGTAATTTTGTGATGGATTCCCATATAGATTGACTTCCATGTTATTTATCGTGTTGGTTCCTAAGATGCTGAAAAACACTCATAAGACCGTTTTCTGGCAAAGACGTTTAATTTACCGTTATAGGTGGCTTTGCATGCACTTTACGGGTTTGGTACATAACAGTCCAAAAAAAAAGCTGTTTAAATTTTTTGATAATGTTCTTATTTCACATAATTTCCTGAATTTTGCCCGAATTTTGGCATATCGGTACCTGTGAAGATGAATAAGAAAGAAAAAAAAAATATCGTATTTTTTTATTTATTTATCGTTTTCTCAATAAAGAGTTTTCTTTGTGGCTTTTAGCTAAATGGTAATTAATGAACTTAAAAACACTCATAATACACGTTTCTTGTAATCTCCTTTCGTTTCCCAAAAATAGTGTTCTTTGCATGTATTTAAGCGTTTTTATTAGTAACGTGATCAAAAACACTCAAAATACATGTTTTTGGTAATGTTATTGTGTTTCATCATAAAGTGTGTTTTGCATGCGTTTTAGTGTTTTGGTATATAAGGAGCTCAAAAACACTTAAAGGCAAGTTCTTGGTAAAAATTCGTTTTACTCCAATGTAATGTGATTGCCCTCCTTTTTAGTACTTTATCACGCTCAAAAACACTCAAAAGACACTTTTCTGGTGAATCATTTTTTTTTTCCACAAATCTATTTTTGCATGCAATTTGGGGTTTTCTTAACTAAGAATGTGAAAAACACTCAAAACACACGCATTTATTAAGGCTGTTCTGTTTCTCAATTAAGAGTGTTATTCATGAGTTTTAGCATTTTTGTATCTAGGAAACCTCTCCATATACACGAGATTTTTGCGTTTTTTGCCTTGTGGTTCTTTTGAACTATAAAACACTCATTATACACTTTTCTTGCAATGTCTTTTTGTTAACCAATATAGAGTGCTTTGCATCAATTTTCGAATTTTTTGTAGGTAAAAAGCTCAAAAACACTCAAAATATACCTTTTTAGTAAAGTTTTTCTATTTCTTGATATTGGTTGCTTTGCATCCGTTTTAGCGTTTTTCTACGTAAAACACTGAGAAGACACGTTTTCAGCAACTTTTTTTTGGATTCCCATAGAGAGTGAGTTCCTTATTATTTATCGTTTTGGTGCCTAACATGCTAAAAAACACTCAAAACACATATTTCTGGTAAGGTCGTGTAATTTCCTCAGATAGGAGTCTTTGCATGCACTTTAAGGTTTTGTACGTAACAGTCCGAAAAAAAAGCTGAAATTAACTTTTTTGATAATATTCTTTTATCATATAATTTCCCTGAATTTTCCAAGAATTTTGGCATCTCGGTATTTATGAAGAAGAATAACAAAAAAAAAAAAATCATATTTTTTTTATTTTTTTATTTTTTTTTTTATTTTCTAGATAAAGAGTGTTATTTGTGGGTTTTTGCTTTTTGGTACTTAAGGAACTTAAAAAAACACTCATAATACACGTTTCTCGTAAGGTCCTTTTGTTTCCCAAACATAATATTCTTTGCATGTATTTAAGCGTTTTAATAGATAACATGATCAAAAACACTCAAAATACATGTTTTTGGTAATGTTATTCTGTTTCTCGATAAAGCTGGCTTTGTATGCGTTTTAGCGGTTTGGTATATAAGGAGCTCAAAAACACTTAAAGGCAAGTTTTGGTATAAATTGGTGTTATTTCAATGTAATATGATTGCCCTGCTTTTTAGTGCTTTATTGCCTATCACGCTCAAAAACACTTAAAAGATACTTTTCTGGTAATGTCATTTTTTCCTCACATAAAGGTGGTTTCGCATGCAATTTGGGGTTTTGGTAACTAAGAATGTGAAAAGCACTCAAAATACACGCATTTAGTAAGGTTGTTCTTTTTCTTAATTAAGAGTGTTATTCATGAGTTTCAGCATTTTCGTATCTAGGAACCTTCTCCATATACACGAGTTTTTGTGTTTTTTGCCTTTTGGTTCTTTTGAACTATAAAAACTCATTATACACTTTTCTTGCAAAGTCCTTTTGTTTTCTAATATAGAGTGCTTTGCATCATTTTTCGCGTTTTTTGTAGGTAACAAGCTCAAAAATACTCAAAATATACCTTTTTAGTAATGTTTTTCTATTTCTTGATATTGGTAGGTTTGCATCCGTTTTAGAGTTTTTCTACGTAAAACAAAGAAAAAACACGTTTTCAGCAATTTTGTTTTGGATTCTCATATAGAGTGACTTCCTTATTATTAATCGTTTTGGTGCCTAACATGCTGAAAAACACTCAAAAAACAGATTTCTGGTAAGATCATTTAATTTCCTCATATAGGAGCCTTTGGATGCACTTTAGGGTTTGGTACATAACAGTCCGAAAAAAAGCTAAAATTTACTTTTTTGATCATTTTTGTTTCATCATATAATAGCCCTGAATTTTCCCAATATTTTGGCATCTCGGTACCTATGAAAATTAATAACAAAAAAAAAAAAAATCCTGTTTTTTTATTTTTTTACTTTTTTTTCTAAATAAAGAGTGTTATTTGTGGGTTTTAGCTTTTTGGTACTTAAGGAACTTAAAAACACTTATAATACATATTTCTCGTAATGTCCTTTCGTTTCGCAAACATAAGGTTTTTTTTGCATGTATTTAAGTGTTTTTATAGATAACATGATAAAAAACACTTAAAATATATCTTTTTGGTAATTTTATTCTGTTTCTCCATAAAAGGTGTTTTGCAAGCGTTTTATCGTTTTGGTATGTAATGAGTTGAAAAACACTTAAAGGCAAGTTCTTGGTAAAAGTTGTTTTTATTCCCATGTAATGTGATTGTCCTGCTTTTTAGTGCTTTATTGCCTAACACGCTCAAAAACACTGAAAAGACACTTTTCTGGTAATATAATTTTTTTTCCCACATAAAGCTAGTTTTGCATGGAATTTGGGGTTTTGCTAAGAATGTGAAAAAAAACTTAAAACACAGGCATTTAGTAAGGTTGTTCTATTTCTTAATTAAAAGTGTTATTTATAAGTTTCAGCATTTTGGTATGTAAGAAACTTTACTAAAACACACATTTGGTAAGGTATTTCTGTTTCAAAATTAAAAGTGTTATTCATGAGTTTCAGCTTTTTGGTATGTAAGAAACTTCTTCATGTACACGAGTTTTTGAGTATTTTACCTTGTAGTTCTTGTCTAACTATAAAACACTCATACACGTTTCTCGTAATGTCCTCTTCTTTGCCAATATAAAGTGCTTTCTATCCATTTTTGCATTTTTTTTGTAGGTAACAAGCTCAAAAACACATTAAAATATATCTTTTTGGTAATGTTATTCTATTTCTTCTTATTGGTTGGTTTGCATCCGTTTTAGCGTTTTTCTACGTAAATCACTGAAAAGACACGTTTTAAGTAATATTGTTGAAATTGCTGAAAAACACTCAAAAGACAGGTTTCTGGTAAAGTCGTGTAATTTCCCCATATAGGTGGATCTGCATGCACTTCAGAGTTTGTACATAACTCCGGAAGAAAGCTAAAAATATTTTTTTTATAATGATTAAAAAAAAAAAAAAAATTTCCATGAATTTTGCCAGAATTCTGGCATCTCGGTACCTATAAAGATGAATAACAAAATTTTTTTTTCTCTCTCTCTCTATAAAGAGTTATTTGTGGGTTTTAGCTTTTTGGTAGTTAAGGAACTTAAAAACACTCATAATACACGATTTTCGTAATGACCTTTCATTTTCCAAACATAGGGTTCTTTGCATGTATTTAGGCGTTTTTATAGGTAACATGATCAAAAACACTCAAAATACATGTTTTTGGTAATGTTATTCTGTTTCTCCATAAAGGTTGTTTCGCATGCGTTTTAGCGTTTTGGTATGTAAAAACATCAAAAACACGTAAAGGCAGGTTCTTGGTAAAAGTTGGTTTTATTCCCATATAATGTGATTGCCCTGCTTTTTAGTGCTTTAGTGCCTATCACGTTCAAAAACACTCAAAAGACACTTTTCTGGTAATGTCATTTTTTTCCCACATAAAGCTAGTTTCGCATGCAATTTGGGTTTTTGGTAACCAAGAATGTGAAAAAAAAACACTCAAAATACACGCATTTGGTAAGGTTGTTCTGTTTCTCAATTAAGAGTGTTATTCATGAGTTTCAGGGTTTTGGTATCTAAGAATCTGAAAAACACTTACAATGCACGTTTCTCGTAATGTCCCTTTTTTTTCCTCATTTAGGGTGCTTTGCATGCATTTTGGCATTTTATTTTTCACGGAATAGCTGAAAAACACTGAGAAACAGAATAACATTACCAAAAACATGTATTTTGAGTGTTTTTGATCATGTAACCTATAAAAACGCTTAAATACATGTAAAGAACCCTATGTTTGTATAACAAAAGGACATTACGAAAATCGTGTATTATGAGTGTTTTTAAGTTCCTTAAGTACCAAAAAGCTAAAACCCACAAATAACACTCTTTATAGAGAGAATTTTTTTTTTTTTTCGTTATTCATCTTCATAGGTACCGAGATGCCAAAATTCTGGCAAAATTCATGGAAATTTTATAAAAAAAATCATTATATAAAAAAAATTAGCTTTTTCCGGAGTTATGTACAAACCTTAAAGTGCATGCAAATCCACCTGTATGAGGAAATTACACGAATTTTCCAGAAACCTGTCTTTTGAGTGTTTTTCAGCAATTTCAACAATATTACTGAAAACGTGTCTTTTCAGTGATTTACGTAGAAAAACGCTAAAACGGATGTAAATCAAACAATATAAAGAAATAGAATAACATTACCATAAAGATATATTTTGATGTGTTTTTGAGCTTGTTACCTAAAAAAAATGCAAAAAATGGATGGAAAGCACTTTATGCTGGCAAAGAAAAGGACATTACGAGAAACGTGTATGAGTGTTTTATAGTTTGAGAAGAACCACAAGGTAAAAAAAACTCAAAAACTCGTGTACATAAAGAAGTTTCTTACATACAAAAAAGCTGAAACGCATGAATAACACTTTTAATTTTGAAACAGAAATACCTTACCAAATATGTGTATTAGAAAAGTTTCTTACATACCAAAATGCTGAAACTCATGAATAACAATTTTAATTAAGAAATAGAACAACCTTACTAAATGCCTGTGTTTTAAGTTTTTTTCACATTCTTAGTTACCAAATTCCCAAATTCCATGCAAAACTAGCTTTATGTGGGAAAAATATGATATTACCAGAAAAGTGTCTTTTGAGTGTTTTTGAGCGTGTTAGGCAATAAAGCACTAAAAAGGAGGGCAATCACGTTACATGGAAATAAAAACAACTTTTACCAAAAACTTGCCTTTAAGTATTTTTGAGTTCATTACATACCAAAACGCTAAAACGCATGCAAAACACCTTTTATTGAGAAACAGAATAAAATTACCAAAAACATATATTTTGAATGTTTTTGATCATGTTATCTATAAAAACGCTTAAATACATACAAAGAACCTTATGTTTGCGAAACGAAAGGACACTACGAGAAATGTATATTATAGGTGTTTTTAAGTTCCTTAAGTACCAAAAAGCTAAAACACACAAATAACACTCTTTACATAGAAAAAAAAGTAAGAAAATAAAAAAATAGGATTTTTTTTTTTTTTTTTGTTATTCACCTTCATAGGTACCGAGATGCCAAAATTCTGAGAAAATTCAGCGCTATTATATGATAAAAGAAAATTATCAAAAAAGTTAATTTTAGCTTTTTTTTCGGACTGTTATGTACCAAACCCTAAAGTGCATCCAAAGACTCCTATATGAGGAAATTAAACGACCTTAACAGAAATCTGTTTTTTGAGTGTTTTTTCAGCATGTTTGGCACCAAAATGAAAATTGATGCAAAGCACTCTATATTAGAAAACAAAAGGACTTTGCAAGAAAAGTGTTTAATGAGTTTTTTTTAAAGTTCAAAAGAACCAAAAGGCAAAAAACACAAAAAACTCGTGTATATGGAGAAGGTTCCTAGATACCAAAATGCTGAAACTCATGAATAACACTCTTAATTGAGAAACAGAACAACCTTACTAAATTTGTGTATTTTGAGTGCTTTTCACATTCTTAGTTACCAAAACTCCAAATTGCATGCGAAACAACCTTTATATGAGAAAAAAATGACATTACCAGAAAAGTAAAGCACTAAAAAGCAGAGCAATCATATTACATTGGAATAACACCAATTTATACTAAAAACTTGCGTTTAAGTGTTTTTGAGCTCCTTATATACCAAACCGCTAAAACGCATGCAAAACAAACTTTATGGAGAAACAGAATAACATTACCAAAAACATGTATTTTGAGTGTTTTTGATTATGTTATCTATAAAAACGCTTAAATACATGCAAAGAACATTATGTTTGGGAAACAAAAGGACATTACAAGAAACTTGTATTATGAGTGTTTTTTTTTTATTTCCTTAAGTACCGAAAAGCCAAAACCCACAAATAACACTCTTTATTTAAAAAGTAAAAAAAAATAAAAAAATAAAAAAATAGGAATTTTTTTTTTTTTTTTTTTTTGTTATTCATATTCATAGGTACCGAGATGCCAAAATTCTGGGAAAATTCAGGGCAATCATATGATAAAAGAATATTATCAAAAAAGTTAATTTCAGCTTCTTTTTCGGACTGTTATGTACCAAACCCTAAAGTGCATGCAAAGCCTCCTATATGAGGAAATTAAACGACCTTACCAGAAATCTGTGTTTTGAGTGTTTTTTTTAGCATGTTAGGCACCAAAACGATAAATAATAAGGAACTCACTCTATATGGGAATCCAAAACAAAAATACTGAAAACGTGTCTTTTCAGTGTTTTACGTAGAAAAACGCTAAAACGGATGCAAAGCAACCAATATCAAGAAATTGAAAAACGTTACTAAAAAGGTATATTTTGAGTGTTTTTGAGCTTGTTACCTACAAAAAACGCGAAAATTGATGCAAAGCACTCTATATTGGGAAACAAAAGGACATTGCAAGAAAAGTGTATAATGAGTGTTTTATAGTTCAAAACAACCACAAGGCAAAAAACGCAAAATCTCGTGTATATGGAGAGGTTTCCTAGATACAAAAATGCTAAAACTCATGTATAACACTCCTAATTGAGAAACAAAACAACCTTAATAAATACGTGTATTTTGAGTGCTTTTCACATTCTTAGTTACCAAAATCCAATTTGCATGCGAAAATAGATTTGTGGGAAAAAAAAGACTCTACCAGAAAAGTGTCTTTTGAGTGTTTTTGAGCGTGATAGGCAATAAAGCACTAAAAAGGAGGACAATCACATTACATTGGAGGAAAACGAATTTTTACCAAGAACTTGCCTTTAAATGTTTTTCAGCTCCTTATATACCAAAACACTAAAACGCATGCGAAACACTCTTTATGGTGAAACAGAATAACATTACCAAAAACATGTATTTTGAGTGTTTTTGATCATGTTATCTATAAAAACGCTTAAATACATGCAAAGAACATTATGTTTGGGAAACAAAAAGGACATTACGAGAAACTTGTATTATGAGTGTTTTTTTAGTTTCCTTAAGTACCAAAAAGCTAAAACCAACAAATAACACTCTTTATTTAGAAAATAAAAAATAAAAAAATAAAAAAAATAGGATTTTTTTTTTTTTTTTTTGTTATTCATATTCATAGGTACCGAGATGCCAAAATTCTGGGAAAATTCAGGGCAATTATATGATAAAAGAATATTATCAAAAATGTTAATTTCAGCCTTTTTTTTCGGACTGTTATGTACCAAACCCTAAAGTGCATGCAAAGCCTCCAATATGAGGAAATTAAACGACCTTACCAGAAATCTGTGTTTTGAGGTTTTTTTTCAGCATGTTAGGCACCAAAACGATAAATAATAAGGAACTCACTCTATATGGGAATCCAAAACAAAGTTACTGAAAACGTGTCTTCTCAGTGTTTTACGTAGAAAAACGCTAAAACGGATGCAAAGCAACCAATATCAAGAAGTAGAAAAACGTTACTAAAAAGGTATATTTTGAGTGGTTTTGAGCTTGTTACCTACAAAAAACGCGAAAATTGATGCAAAGCACTCTATATTGGGAAACAAAAGGACATTGCAAGAAAAGTGTATAATGAGTGTTTTATAGTTCAAAAGAACCACAAGGCAAAAAACACAAAATCTCGTGTATATGGAGAGGTTTCCTAGATACATAGATAAATGCTAAAACTCATGTGTAACACTCCTAATTGAGAAACAGAAGAACCTTAATAAATACGTGTATTTTGAGTGCTTTTCACATTCTTAGTTACCAAAATCCAAATTGCAAGCGAAAATAGATTTGTGGGGAAAAAAATGACTTTGCCAGAAAAGTGTCTTTTGAGTGTTTTTGAGCGTGATACGCAATAAAGCACTAAAAAGGAGGGCAATCACATTACATTGGAGGAAAACGAATTTTTACCAAGAACTTGCCTTTAAGTGTTTTTGAGCTCCTTGTATACCAAAACACTGAAACGCATGCAAAACACTCTTTATGGTGAAACAGAATAACATTACCAAAAACATGTATTTTTGAGTGTTTTTGATCATGTTACCAATAAAAACGCTTAAATACATGCAAAGAACACTATTTTTGGGAAATGAAAGGAGATTACGAGAAACGTGTATTATGAGTGTTTTTAAAATCATTGATTACCAAAAAGCTAAAAGCCACAAATAACACTCTTTATTGAGAAACAATAAATAAATTTAAAAAAAATACAATATTTTTTTTTCTTTCTTATTCATCTTCACAGGTACCGAAATGCCCAAATTCGGGCAAAAATTCAGGAAATTATGTGAAATAAGAACATTTTCAAAAAAGTTAAATTTAGCTTTTTTTTCGGACTGTTATGTACCAAACCCCTAAAGTGCATGCAAAGCCACCTATATGGGTAAATTAAACGTCTTTGCCAGAAAACGGTCTTATGAGTGTTTTTCAGCATGTTAGGAACCAACACGATAAATAACATGGAAGTCAATCTATATGGGAATGAAGAACAAAATTACTAATAACGTGTCTTTTCGGTGTTTTACGTAGAAAAACACTAAAACGGATGTAAACCAACCAATATGAAGAAATAAAATAGCATTACCAAAAATGTATATTTTAAGTGTTTTTGTAATTGTTACCTAGAAAAATCGCAAAAATGGATGGAAAGCACTCTGTATTGGGAAGCAAAAGGACATTACGAGAAACGTGTATAATGAGTGTTTTATAGTTTCACAAGAAGTACAAGGCAAAAAACGCAAAAATTCGTTTATATAGAGAAGTTTCTTACATTCCAAAATGCTGAAAATCTGGAACAACACTCTTAATCGAGAAACATAACAATCTTACTAAATGAGTGTATTTTGAGTGCTTTTCACATCCTTAGTTACCAAAACCCCAAATTGCATGCGAAACCAGCTTTATGTGGGGACAAAAATGACATTACCAGAAAAATGTCTTTTGAGTAATTTTTTTGCGTGTTAGTCAATAAAGCACTAAAAAGAAGGGCAATCACATTACATTGGAATAAAACCAATTTTAACAAGAACTTGCCTTTAAGTGTATTTGAGCTCCTTATATACCAAAACACTAAAATGCATGCAAAATACACTTTGTAGTGAAACCGAATAAAATTACCAAAAACATGTATTTTGAGTGTTTTTGATCATGTTACCAATAAAAACGCTTAAATACATGCAAAGAACCGTATTTTTTGGGAAATGAAAGGACATTACGAGAAACGTGTATTATGAGTGTTTTTAAGTTCATTAAGTACGAAAAAGCTAAAAGCCACAAATTACACTCTTTATTGAGAAAAATAAATAAATAAATGAAAAAAATACGATTTTTTTTTTCATTCTTATTCATCTTCACAGGTAACGAGGTGCCGAAATTCGGGCAAAGTTCAGGAAATCATATGAGATAAGAACATTATCAAAAAAGTTAAATTTAGCTTTTTTTCGGACTGTTATGTACCAAACCCCTAAAGTGCATGCAAAGCCATCTATATAGGGAAATTAAACGTCTTTGACAGAAAACTGTCTTATGAGTGTTTTTCAGCATGTTAGGAACCAACACGATAAAACCCAAGAAAGTCAATCTATATTGGAATCCAAAACAAAGTTACTGAAAACGTGTCTTTTCGGTGTTTTACGTAGAAAACGCTAAAACGGATGCAAACTAACCAAAATGAAGAAATAGAATAACATTACCAAAAAGGTATATTTTGAGTGTTTTTGAAATTGTTACCTACAAAAAACGCGAAAATGGATGGAAAGCACTCTATAATGGGAAGCAAAAGGCACCAAAAAGCATGTTAGGCAAAAAAAAAACGGTAAATAGTATGAAAGTCACTCTATATGGAAATCCAAAACAAAATTACTGGAAAAGTTTCTTTTTAAAGATTTACGTAGAAAAACGCTAAAACGGATGCAAACCAACCAATATGAAGATATAGAATAACATTACCAAAAAAGTATATTTTGTGTGTTTTTGAGCTTGTTACATAAAAAGAAACGCGAAAATGGATGCAAAGCACCCTATATAAGGAAAAAAAAGGACATAACGAGAAACGTGTATAATGAGTGTTTTATAGTTTCACCAGAATCACAAGGCAAAAAACGCAAAAACTCGACTGTATGGAGAAGTTTCTAAGATACCAAAATACTGAAACTCATGAATAACACTCATAATCAAGAAACAGAACAACATTACTAAATGCGTGTATTTTGAGTGTTTTATTTTTTACATTCTTAGTTACCAAACCCCAAATTCCATGCGAAACTAGCTTTATGTGGGAAAAAAATGACATTACCAGAAAAGTGTCTTTGAGTGTTTTTGAGCGTGTTAGGCAATAAAGCACTAAAAATCAGGGCAATAACATTACATGGGAATAAAACCAACTTTTACGAAGAACTTTCCTTTTAGTGTTTTTGTCACGCATTTAGTAAGGTTGCTCTGTTTCTCAATTAAGAGTGTTATTTATGAGTTTCAGCATTTACACGAGTTTTTGCGTTTTTTGCCTTGTGGTTTTTTTGAACTATAAAACATTCATTATACATTTTTCTCGCAATGTCCCTTTGTTTCCCCATTTAGAGAGCTTTGTATCCATTTTCGCGTTTTTTTTGTAGGTAACAAGCTCAAAAACACTCAAAATATATATTTTTGGTAATGTTTTTCTGCTTCTTGATATTGGTTGGTTTGTATCAGTTTTAGCGTTTTTGTACGTAAAACACTGAGAAGACACGTTTTCAGTAATTTTCTTTTGGATTCCCACATAGAGTGAGTTCCTCATTATTTATCGTTTTGGTGCCTAACATGCTGAAAAACACTCAAAAGACAGATTTCTGGTAAGGTCTTTAATTTCCTCATATGGGAGGCTTTGCATGTCTTTTCAGTGTTTTTGAGCGTGTTACACAATAAAGCACTAAAAGCCAGGGCAATCACATTACATGGGAATAAAACCAAATTTTACCAAGAACTGGCCTTTAAATGTTTTTGAGCTCCTTACATACCAAAACACTAAAACACATTCAAAATACATTTTATGGAGAAACAGAATAACATTACCAAATACATGTTATCTAAAAAAAACGCTTAAATACATGCAAAGAACCTTGTGTTTGGGAAACGAAAGAACATTACGAGAAACATGTATTAAGAGTGATTTTTAAGTTCCTTCAGTACCGAAAAAGCTAAAACCCAAAAATAACACTCTTTAGAAAAATAAATAAATAAACAAAAAAATAGGATTATTTTTTTGTTATTCATCTTCATAGGTACCGAGATGCCAAAATTATGCCAAAATTCAGGGAATTTATGTGGAAAAAAGAACATTATCATAAAAGTTAATTATAGCTTTTTTTTCGGTTTGTTATGTACCAAACCCTAAAGTGCATGCAAAGCCACCTATATAAGGAAGTTAAACGACTTTACCAGAAACCTGTCTTTTCAATGTTTTTCAGCATGTTAGGCACCAAAACGATAAATAATATGGAAGTCAGTCAATATGTGAATCCAAAAGAAAATTGGAGTAAAAAGAATTTTTACCAAGAACTTGCCTTTAAGTGTTTTTGAGCTCCTTATATACCAAAACACTAAAACGCATGCAAAACACACTTTATGGTGAAACAGAATAACATTATCAAAAACATGTATTTTGAGTGTGTTTGATCACGTTACCAATAAAAACGCTTAAATACATGCAAAGAACACTATTTTTGGGAAACGAAAGGAGATTACAAGAAACGTGTATTATGAGTGTTTTTAAGTTTATTAATTACCAAAAAGCTAAAGGCCACAAATAAAAGTCTTTATTGAGAAAACAATAAATAAATAAAAAAAATACGATATTTTTTTTCTTTCTTATTCATCTTCACAGGTACCGATATGCCAAAATTCGGGCAAAATTCAGGAAATTATGTGAAATAAGAACATTATCAAAAAAGTTAAACTTAGCTTTTTTTCGGACTGTTATGTACCAAACCCGTAAAGTGCATGCAAAGCCACCTATAACGATAAATTAAACGTCTTTGCCAAAAAACGGTCTTATGAGTGTTTTTTAGCATCTTAGGAACCAACACGATAAATAACATTAAAGTCAATCTATATGGGAATCCAAAACAAAATTACTAAAAACGTGTCTTTTCCGTGTTTTACGTAGAAAAACGCTAAAACGGATGCAAACCAACCAATATGAAGAAATAAAATAACATTACCAAAAAGGTATATTTTGAGTGTTTTTAAATTTGTTACCTACAAAAAACGAGAAAATGGATGGAAAGCACTCTATATTCGGAAGCAAAAGGACGTTACGAGAAACGTGTATAATGAGTGTTTTATAGTTTCACAAGAACTACAAGGCAAAAAACGTAAAAACTCGTGTATATAGAGAAGTTTCTTACATTTTAAAATGCTGAAACTCAGGAACAACACTCTTAATTGAGAAACAGAACAATCTTACTAAATGCGTGTAATTTGAGTGTTTTTCACATTCTTAGTTACCAAAACCAAAAATTGCAAGCGAAACCAGCTTTATGTGGGTAAAAAATTACATTACTATAAAAAATGTCTTTTGAGTGTTTTTGAGCGTGTTAGGCAATAAAGCACTAAAAAGCAGGGCAAACACATTATATTGGAATAAAACCAATTTTTAACAAGAACTTGCCTTTAAGTGTTTTTGAGCTCCTTATATACCAAAACACTAAAACGCATGCAAAATACACTTTATGGTGAAACAGAAGAACATTACCAAAAACATGTATTTTGAGGGTTTTTGATCATGTTACCAATAAAAACGCTTAAATACATGTAAAGAACCCTATTTTTGGGAAACAAGAGGACATTACGAGAAACGTGTATTATGAGTGTTTTTAAGTTCCTTAAGTACCAAAGTGTCAAAAAAAAATATTATCATAAAAGTTAATTATAGCTTTTTTTTCTGATTGTTATGTACCAAAACCTAAAGTGCATGGAAAGCCACCTATATAGGGAAGTTAAACGACTTTACCAGAAACCTGTCTTTTCAGTGTTTTTCAGCATGTTAGGCACCAATACGATAAATAATATGAAAATCAGTCAATATGTGAGTCCAAAACAAACTTACTGAAAACGTGTCTTTTCAGTGTTTTACGTAGAAAAACGCTAAAGCGAAGGCAAACCATCCTATATGAAAAAATGGAATAACATTACCAAAAAGATATATTTTGAGTGTTTTTGGGCTTGTTACCTACAAAAAACTCAAAAATCGATGTAAAGCACTCTATATTAGGAAACAAAAGGACATTACGAGAAACGTGTATGATGAGTGTTTTATAGTTTTAAAAGAACCACAAGGCAATAAACGCAAAAACTCCTGTATATAGAGAAATTTTTACATACCAAAATGATGAAATGCATGAATAACACTTTTAATCGATAAACAGAACTACCTTACTAAATTGTGTATTTTAAGTGTTTTTTCACATTCTTAGTTACAAAAATGCCAAATTACATGCGAAACTAGCTTCATTTTGGAAAAAAAATGATATTTCCAGAAAAGTGTCTTTTGAGTGTTTTCGAGTGTGATATGCAACAAAGCAATAAAAAGCAGAATAATCACATTACATGAGAATAAAACCAAATTTACGAAGAATTTGCCTTTAAGTGTTTTTTAACCCCTTATATACCAAACCGCTAAAACGCATGCAAAACAAATTTATGAAAAAACAGAATAACATTACCAAAAACATGTATTTTGAGTGTTTTTGATCATGTTATCTATAAAAACGCTTAAGTACATGCAAAGAACATTATACTTGGGAAACAAAAGGACATTACGAGAAACGTGTATTATGAGTGTTTTTATAAGTTCCTTAAGTACCAAAAAGCTAAAACTCACAAATTACACTCTTTATTTAGGAAATAAAAAATAAAAAAATAAATAAATATGATTTTTTTTTTTTTTTTTTTTTTTGTTATTCATCTTCATAGGTACCGGGATGCCAAAATTCTGGGAAAATTCAGGGCAGTTATGTGATGAAAGAATATTATCAAAAAAGTTAATTTCAGCTTTTTTTTTCGGACTGTTATGTACCAAACACTAAAGTGCATGCAAAGCCTCCAATATGAGGAAATTAAACGACCTTTATCAGAAATCTGTGTTTTGTGTGTTTTTTAGCATGTTAGGCACCAAAACGATAAATAATAAGGAACTCACTCTATATGGGAATCCAAAACAAAGTTATTGAAAACGTGTCTTCTCAGTGTTTTACGTAGAAAAACGTTAAAACGGACACAAACCAACCAATATCAAGAAATAGAAAAACGTTACCAAAAAGGTATATTTTGAGTGTTTTTGAGCTTTTTACCTACAAAAACGCGAAAATTGATGCAAAGCACTCTATATTGGGAAACAAAAGGACATTGCAAGAAAAGTGTATAATGAGTGTTTTATAGTTCAAAAGAACCACAAAGCAAACATCGCAAAAACTCGTGTATATGAAGAGGTTTCTTAGATACCAAAATGCTGAAACTCATGAATAACACTCATAATTGAGAAACAGAACAACCTTACTAAATGCGTGTATTTTGAGTGCTTTTCACATTCTTAGCAAAAACCCCAAATTACATGCAAAAATAGCTTTGTGGGGAAAAAAAATGACTTTACTAGAAAAGTATCTTTTAAATGTTTTTCAACGTGATAGGTAATAAAGCACTCATAAGAAGGACAATCACATTACATTGGAATAAAACCATTTTTTCCCAAGAACTTGCCTTTAAGTGTTTTTGAGCTCCTTATATACGAAACTGCTAAAACGCATGCAAAACACACTTTATGGAGAAACAGAATAACATTACCAAAACCTTGTATTTTGAGTGTTTTTTATCATGTTATCTATAAAAACGGTTAAATACATGCAAAGAACCTTATGTTTGGGAAACGAAAGGACATTACGAGAAATGTGTATTATGAGTGTTTTTAAGTTCCTTAAGTACCAAAAAGGTAAATCCCACAAATAAAACTCTTTATTGAGAAAAAATAAATAAATAAATAAAAAATAAAAAAAAAAAAATTTTTTTTTTTTTTTTTTTTTAATTTATCTTCATAGGTACCGAAATGCCAAAATTCTGGAAAAATTCAGGGCAATTATATGATAAAAGAATATTATCAAAAAAGTTAATTTTAGCTTTTTTTCGGACTGTTATGTACCAAACCCTAAAGTGCATGGAAATCCTCCTATATGAGGAAATTAAACGACCTTATCAGAAATCTCTCTTTTGAGTGTTGTTCTGCATGTTAGGCACCAAAACAATAAATAATAAGGAACTCACTCTATATGGTAATTCAAAACAAAATTACTGAAAACGTGTCTTCTCAGTGATTTACGTAGAAAAACACTAACACGGATGCAAACAAACCAATATAAAGAAATAGAAAAACGTTACCAAAAAGGTATATTTTGAGTATTTTTGAGCTTGTTACCTATAAGAAACGCGAAAATTAAGGCAAAGCACTCTATAATGGGAAAGAAAAGGACATTGCATGAAAAGTGTATAATGGGTGTTTTATAGTTCAAAAGAACCACAAGGCAAAAAATGCAAAAACTAGTGTATATGAAGAAGTTTTGTAGATACCAAAATGCTGAAACTCACGAACAACACTCTTAATTGAGAAACAGAACAATCTTATTAAATTGCATGCGAAACCTGCTTTATGTGGGAAAAAAAATCACATTACCAGAAAAATGTCTTTTGAGTGTTTTTGAGCGTGTTAGGCAATAAAGCACTAAAAAGCAGGGCAATCACATTACATTGGAATTAAACCAATTTTTAATAAGAACTTGCCTCTAAGTGTTTTTGAGCTCCTTATATACGAAAACACTAAAACGCCTACAAAATACACTTTATGGTGAAACAGAATAACATTACCAAAAACATGTATTTTGAGTGTTTTTGATCATGTTACCAATAAAAACGCTTAAATGAAATTACCAGAAAAATGTCTTTTAAGTGTTTTTGAGCGTGATATGCAACAAAGCACTAAACAGCAGAAAAATCACATAACTTGGAATAAAACCAACTTTTACGAAGAACTTGCCTTTAAGTGTTTTTTAACTCCTTACATACCAAAATGCTAAAACGCATGTAAAACACCCTTTATTGAGAAACAGAATAACATTAACAAAAATATGTATTTTGAGTGTTTTTGATCATGTTACTTATAAAAACGCTTAAATACATGTAAAAAACCCTATGTTTGTATAAGAAAAGGACATTAAGAAAATCGTGTATTATGAGTGTTTTTAAGTTCCTTAAGTACCAAAAAGCTAAAACACACAAATAACACTATAGAGACACAAAAAAAAAAGGTACCGAGATACCAAAATTCTGGAAAAATTCAGGGAAATTTTGTAAAAAAAAAACTCATTATAAAAAAATAATTTTATTTTTTTTCTGGCGTTACTTACCAAACCCTGAAGTGCATGCATAGCCACCTATATTGAGAAATTACTCGACTTTACCAGAAACCTGTCTTATAAGTGTTTTTTCAGCAATTTCAACAATATTACTGAAAACGTGTCTTTTCAGTGATTTACGTAGAAAAACGCTAAAACGGATGCAAACCAACCAATATGAATAACATTACCAAAAAGATATATTTTGATGTGTTTTTTGAGCTTCTCACCTACAAGAAAATGCGAAAATGGATGAAACGCACTCTATATTAGGAAAGAAAAGGACATACGAGATACGTGTATAATGAGTGTTTTATAGTTTCACAAGAACCACAAGGGAAAAACTCAAAAACTCGTGTACAAAATGAAGTTTCTTACATACCAAAATGCTGAATCTCATGAATAACACTTTTAATTGAGAAACAGAACTACCTTACCAAATATGTGTATTAGAGAAGTTTCTTACATACTAAAATGCTGACACTCATGAATAACACTTTTATTTAAAAAACAGAACAACCTTACTAAATGCCTGTATTTTAAGTGTTTTTCACATTCTTAGTTACCAAAACCCCAAATTCCATGCGAAACTAGCTTTATGTGGGAAAAAAATAATAATACCAGAAAATGACTGTCTTTCGAGTGTTTTTGAGCGTGTTAGGCAATAAACCACTAAAAAGCAGGTCAATCACATTACATGGGAATAAAACCCTTTTAAAAAGAACTTGTTTTTAGGTGTTTTTGAGCTCATTACATACTAAAACGCTAAAACGCATGCAAAACACCTTTTATGGAGTAACAGAATAACATTACCAAAAATATGTATTTTGAGTGTTTTTGATCATGTTATCTATAAAAACGCTTAAATACATGCAAAGAACCTTATGTTTGGGAAACGAAAGGACATTCCGAGAAATATGTATTATGATTGTTTTTTTTAGTTCCTTAAGTATTAAAAAGCTAAAACCCACAAATAACACTCATTATTTAGAAAAATAAATAAATAAAAAATAAAAAAATAGGATTTTTTTTTTTTTTTTTTTTTTTTTTTTGTTATTCATCTTCATAGGTACCGAGATGCCGAAATTCTGGGAAAATTCCGGGTTATTATATGATAAAAGAAAATTATCAAAAAAGTTAATTTTAGCTTTTTTTTCGGACTGTTATATACCAAACCCTAAAGTGCATGCAAAGCCTCCTCCTATATGAGGAAATTAAACGACCTTTAAAGAAATCTGTCTTTTGAGTGTTTTTCAGAATGTTAGGCACCAAAACGATAAATAAATAAGGAACTCACTCTATACGGGAATCCAAACAAAACTACCGAAAACGTGTCTTCTCAGTGTTTTACGTAGAAAACTTTAAAACGGATGCAAACCAACCAATATAAAAAAAATAGAAAAATATCACTAAAAAGGTATATTTTGAGTGTTTTTGAGCTTGTTACCTATAAAAAAACGCAAAAATTGATGCAAAGCACTCTATATTAAACACATTGCAAGAAAAGTGTATAATGAGTGTTTTAAAGTTCAAAAGAACCAAAAGGCAAAAAACGCAAAAACTTGTGGATATGGAGAAGTTTCCTAGATACCAAAATGCTAAAACTCGTGAATAACATTCCTAATTGAGAAACAGAACAACCTTACTAAAAGCGTGTATTTTGAGAGGTTTTCACATTCTTAGTTACCAAAACCCCAAAATGCATGCGAAACCAGCTTTATGTGAGAAAAAAAATAACATTACCAGAAAAAAGTATTTTGAGTGTTTTTGAGCCTGATAGGCAATAAAGCACTAAAAAGCAGGGCAATCACATTACATTTGAATAAAACCAATTTTTATCAAGAACTTGCCTTTAAGTGTTTTTGAGCTCCTTATATACTAAACCGCTAAAACGCATACAAAATAAACGTTATGGAGAAACATAATAAAATTACCAAAAGCATATATTTTGAGTATTTTTGATCATGTTATTTATAAAAACGCTTAAATACATACAAAGAACCTTTTGCTTGGGAAACAAAAGGACATTACGAGAAACGTATATTATGAGTGTTTTTAAGTTTAAGTACCAATAACCTAAAACCCACTCTTTATTTAGAAAAAAATAAATAAAAAAAAAATAAGATTTTTTTTTTTTTTGTTATTCATCTTCATAGGTACCGAAATGCCAAAATTCTGAGAAAATTCAAGGCAATTATATGATAAGAAAATATTATCAAAAAAGTTGATTTTAGCTTTTTTTTCGGACTGTTATGTACCAAACCCTAAACTGCATGCAAAACCTCCTATATAAGGAAATTAAACGACCTTACCATAAATCTGTCTTTTCAATGTTTTTCAGCATGTTAAGCACCAAAATGATAAATAATAAGGAACTCACTTTATATGGGAATCCAAAACAAAATTACTAAAAACGTGTCTTCCCAGTGTTTTACGTAGAAAAACGCTAAAATGGATGCAAACCAACCAATATCAAGAAATAGAAAAAAAACATAACCAAAAAGGTATATTTTGAGTGTTTTTGAGCTTGTTACCTACAAAAAAAACGCTAAAATTGATACAAAGCACTCTATATTGGGAAATAAAGGGACATTGCTAGAAAAGTGTATAATGAGTGTATCATAGTTCAAAACAACAACAAGGCAAAAAACGAAAAAACTTGTGTATATGGAGAAGTTTCCTAGATAACAAAATGCTGAAACTCATGAATAACACTCTTAATTGAGAAACAGAACAACCTTACCAAATTCGTGTATTTTGAGTGTTTTTCATGTTCTTAGTTACCAAAAACCCAAATTTCATGCGAAACCAGATTTATGTTGGAAAACATGACATTTCCAGAAAAATGTCGTTTGAGTGTTTTTGAGCGTGATAGGCAATAAAGCTCTAAAAAGCAGGGCAATCACTTTTCATTGGAATAAATCCAATTTTTACCAAGAACTTGCCTTTAAATGTTTTTGAGCTCCTTATATACCAAACCGCAAAAACGTATGCAAAACAAACTTTATGGAGAAACAGAATAACATTACCAAAAACATATAATTTGGGTTTTTTTTATCATGTTATCTAGAAAAACGCCTAAATACATGCAAAGAACATTATGTTTGGGAAACAAATGGACATTACGAGAAACGTGTATTATGAGTGTTTTTTTTAAGTTCCTTAAGTACCAAAAAGCTAAAACCCACAAATAACACTCTTTATTTAGAAAAAAAAATAGGAATTTTTTTTTCCATCTTCATAGGTACCGAGATGCCAAAATTCTGGGAAAGTTCAGGAAAATTATATGAACAAAAGAATATTATCAAAAAAGTTAATTTTAGCTTTTTTTTCGGACTGTTATGTACCAAACCCTAAAGTGCATGGAAAGCCACCTATATGAGGAAATTAAACGTCTTTGCCAGAAAACTGTCTTATGAGTGTTTTTTCAGCTTGTTAGGCACCCTAACGGTAAATAACATGCAAGTCACTCTGTATGGGAATCTAAAACAAAATTACTGAAAAAGTGTCTTTTCGGTGTTTTACGTAGAAAAACGCTAAAACGGATGCAAACCAACCAATAAGAAGAAAAAAAAATAACATTACCAAAAAGGTACATTTTGAGTGTTTTTGAGCTTGCTACCTACAAAAAACGCGAAAATGGATGCAAAGCACTCCCTATTGGGAAACAAAAAGACGTGTATAATGAATGTCTTATTATTTTTAAGCAAAAGAACTTGTGGTTCACAAGAACCATAAGGCAAAAAACGCAAAAACTCGTGTATATAAAGAAGTTTCTTAGATACCAAAATGCTGAAACTCATGAATAACAATATTAATTGAGAAACAGAACAACCTTACCAAATGCGTGTATTTTGAGTGTTTTTCACATTCTTAGGCAAACCCCAAATAGCACGCGAAACTATGTTGGAAAAAAAATGACATTACTAGAAGTGTCTTTTGAGTGTTTTTGAGCGTGTTAGGCAATAAATCACAAAAAAAAGCAATCACATTACATGGGAATAAAATCAACTTCTTCCAAGAACTTGCCTTGAAGTGTTTTTGACCTCCTTACAAACCAAAACGCTAAAACGCTTGCAAAAAACTCCTTTATTGAGAAGCAGAATAACATTACTAAAAACATGTGTTTTAAGTGTTTTTTTAAGTGTTTTTAGGTGTTCCTTAAATACCTTTAAGTGTTTTTAAGTGTTCCTTAAGTAGTAATTGATTTTCATAGGTAACAAGATGCCAAAATTCTGCCAAAATTCAGGGAATTTATGTGGAAAAAAGAACATTATCAAAAAAGTTAATTATAGCTCTTTTTTCGGATTTTTATGTACCAAACTATAAAGTGCATGCCACCTATATAAGGAAGTTAAACGACTTTACCAGAAATCTGTCTTTTCAGTGTTTTTCAAAATGTTAGGCACCAAAACGATAAATAATATGGAAGTCAGTCAATATGTGAATCCAAAACAAAATTACTGAAAACGTGTCTTTTCAGTGTTTTACGTAGAAAAACGCTAAAACGGATGCAAACCAACAAATATGAAGAAAGAATAACATTACCATAAAGTGTTTTTGAGCTTTTTACCTACAAAAAACGCGCAAATGGATGGAAAGCACTCTATATTAGGAAGCAAAAGGACATTATGAAAACGTGTATAATGAGTGTTTTATAGTTTCACAAGAACCACAAGGCAAAAAACGCAAAAACTCGTGTATATAGAGAAGTTTCTTACATACCAAAACGTTAAAACTCAAGAATAACACTTTTAATTGAAAAACAGAACTACCTTACCAAATGTGTGTATTTTGAGTGTTTTTCACATTCTTAGTTACGAAAATCCCAAATTACATGCGAAACTAGCTTTATGTGGGAAAAAAATGACATTACCAGAAAAAGTGTCTTTTGAGTGTTGTTGAGCCGTTATATGCAATAAAACACTAAAAAGCAGAACAATCACATTACACTGAAATAAAACCAAATTTTACGAAGAACTTGCCTTTAAGTGTTTTTTAACTCCTTACATACCAAAACGCTAAACGCATGCAAAACAACCTTTATTGAGAAACAGAATAACATTACCAAAAACATGTATTTTGAGTGTTTTTGATCATAACTATAAAATCGCTTAAATACATACAAAGAACCCTATGTTTGTGAAACGAAAGGACATTACGAAAATCGTGTATTATGAGTATTTTTAAGTTCCTTAAGTACCAAAAATCTAAAACCCACAAATAACACTCTTTATAAAGAAAAAAAAATAATTAAAAAAATCTTTTTTTTTTTGTTATTCATCTTCATAGGTACCGAGATGCCAAAATTCTGAGAAAATTCAGGGAAATTATGTGAAAAAAAAAACATAAAAAAAAATAATTTTAGCTTTTTCCGGAGTTATGTACGAAACCCGGAAGTGCATGCAAAGCCACCTATATGGGGAAATTACACTTTACAAGAAACGTGTCTTTGGGTGTTTTCAGCAATTTCAACAATATTACTGAAAACATGTCTTTTCAGTTTTAGCGTAGAACGCTAAAACGGATGCAAACCAACCAGTATGAAGAAATAGAATAACATTACAAAAAAGTTGAGTGTTTTTGAGCTTGTTACCTACAAAAAAAGCAAAAATGAATGCAAAGCAGTCTATATTGGGAAACAAAAGGATATTACAAGAAAATTGTATAATGAATGTTTTTATAGTTTTCAAGAACCATAAGGCAAAAAACGCAAAAACTCGTATATATGGAGAAGTTTCTTAGATACCAAAATGCTGAAACTCATGAATAACACTCTTAATTCAGAAACAGAACAATCTTAGGAAATGAGTGTATTTTGAGTGTTTTTTTTTCACATTCTTAGTGGTCCAACCCCAAATTACATGCGAGAATGTGGAAAAAAATGAAATTACTAGAAAAGTGTCTTTTTAGTGTTTTTCAGCGTGTTAGCCAATAAAGCACTAAAAAGCAGGGCAATCACATTACATGGGAATATAACCAATTTTTACCAAGAACTTGCCCTTTAATTTTTTTTTAACTCCTTACATACCAAAACGCTAAAACCCATGCAAAACACCCTTTATGGATAAACAGAATAACATTATCAAAAATATGTATTTTGAGTGTTTTTGAGCTTGTTACCAATAAAAACGCTTAAATACATGCAAAGAACCCTATGTTTGGGAATGAAAGGACATTACGAGGAATGTGTATTATGAGTGTTTATAAGTTCCTTAAGTACCAAAAAGCTAAAACCCACAAATAACAAAAAAGAAAAAAAAAGAAAAAGAAAAAAAGAAAAAAAGAAAAAAAGAAAAAAAAGAAAAAAAGAAAAAAAATAACATTTTTTTTTATTGATCTTCATAGGTACCGAGATGCCAAAATTCTGGCAAAATTCAGGAAAATTACGTGAAAAAAAAATTATGAAAAAGGTTAATTTTAGCTTTTTTTCGACTGTTATATACCAAACCCTAAAGTGTATGCAAAGCCACCTATATGGGGAAATTAAACGACTTTACAAGAAACCTGTCTTTTCAGTGTTTTTCAGCATGTTAGGCATCAAAAACGATAAATAATATGGAAGTCACTTTATATGGGAATCTAAAACAAAATTACTGAAAACGTGTCTTTTCTGTGTTTTACGTAGAAAACGCTAAAACGGATGGAAACCAACCAATATGAAGAAATAGAATAACATTACCAAAAAGGTATATTTTGATTGTTTTTGATCATGTTACCTATAAAAACGCTTAAATACATGCATAGAACCTTATATTTAGGAAACAAAAGGACATTACGAGAAACGAGTATTATGAGTGCTTTTACGTTCCTTAAGTACCAAAAAGCTTAAACCCCACATATAACACTCTTTATATAGAAAAAATAAATAAATAAAAAAATAGCATTTTTTTTTTATTTTATTGATCTTCATAGGTACCGAGATGCCAAAATTCTGGCAAAATTCAGGGAAATTATGTGAAAAAAGAATATCAAAAAAATTTAATTTTAGCTTTTTTTTCAGACCGTTATGTACCAAACCCTAAAGTGCATGTAGAGCCACCTATATGGGGAAATTAAACGACTTTACCTGAAACCTGTCTTTTGCCTGTTTTTCAGTATGTTAGGCACCAAAACAATAAATAATATGGAAGTCACTCTGTATGGGAATCCAAAACAAAATTACTAAAAATGTGTCTTTTCAGTGTTTTACTTAGAAAAACTATAAAACGATTGCAAATCAACTAACATCCTGAAATAGAATAATATTTTGAGCGAAAATGAATGCAAATCTCTCTATATTGGGAAACAAAAGGACATTACGAGAAGCGTTTATAATGAGTGTTTTATAGTTTCACAAGAACCACAACGCAAAACAACAAAAAACTCGTGTATATGGAGATTTTTCTTAGATACCAAAATGCTGAAATTCATGAATAACACTCTTAATTGAGAAACAGAACAACCTTACCAAATGCGTGTATTTTAAGTGTTTTCATATTCTTAGTTACCAAAATCCGAAATTACATGCGAAACTAGCTTTATGTTTTAAATAAATGACATTACCAGAAAAAAAGTGTCTTTTGAGTGTTTTTGAGCGTGTTAGGCAATAAAGCACAAAAAAGCAGGGCAATGACATTACATAGAAATAAAACCAACATTTACCAAGAAATTGTCTTTAAGTGTTTTTCAGCTCCTTACATACCAAAACGCTAAAATGCATACAAAACACCCTTTATTGAGAAACAAAATAACATTACGAAAAACATGAATTTTCAGTGTTTTTGATCTCTTACGTATTAAAACGCTTAAATACATGCAAAGAAACCTATATTTGGGAAACGAAAGGACATTAGGAGAAACGTGTATTATGAGTGTTTTTAAGTTCCATGAGTACGAAAAGAGTTAAAACCCACAAATAACACTCTTTATAGAGAAAATAAATAAATAAATAAAAACTAGGATTTTTTTTTTTTTTTGTTATTTATTTTCATAGGTACCGAGATGCCAAAATTCTGGCAAAATTCAGGGAAATTATGTTGAAAAAAAATATTATGGAAAAAATAAATTTTAGCTTTTTTTTTATTCGGACTGTTATGTACCAAACCCTAAAGTGTATGCAAAGCCACCTACATGAGGAAATTAAACGACTTTACCAGATACCTGTCTTTTGAGTGTTTTTCAGCAAGTTAGGCACCAAAACGATAAATAATATGGAAGTCACTCTTTATGGGAATCCAAAACAAAATTACTGAAAACGTGTCTTTTTAGTGTTTTACTTAGATAAAAACATTAAAACGGGTCCAAACCAACCAATATGAAGAAATAGAATAATATTACTAAAAAGTTATATTTTGAGTGTTTTTGAGCTTGTTACCTACAGAAAACGCGAAAATAGTTTCAAAGCACTCTATATTGGGAAAGAAAAGGACATTACGAGAAACGTGTATAATGAATGTTTTATAGTTTCACAAGAACCACAAGGCAAAACACGCAAAAACTCGTGTATATGGAGATGTTTCTTAGATACCAAAATGCTGAAATTCATGAATAACACTCTTAATTGAGAAACAGAACAACCTTACCAAATGGGTGTATTTTGAATCTTTTTAACATTCTTACTTACCAAAACCCCAAATTGCATGCGAAACTAGCTTTATGTGTGAAAAAAAAATATTACCAGAAAAGAGTCTTGAGTTTTTTAGAGCGTGTTAGGCAATAAAGCACTAAAAAGCAGGGCAATCACATTACATGGGAATAAAACCAACTTTTACCAATAACTTGCCTTTAAGTGTTTTTAAGCTCCTTACATACGAAAACGCTAAAACGCATACAAAACAAGTATTTTTAGTCTTTTGTAAGATTGTTACGTAAAAAAACGCCTAAATGAATCGGAAATATCCTATATGGGAAAAATTAAAAGACATTACGAGAAACGTGTATTATGAGGGTTTTTTATTTTCTTAGTATCAAAAGGGTAAAACGCATGAAAAACACTCTATATGGAGAAACAGAACAATACTGCCAAAAAAAAACATGCATTTTGAGTGTTATGACATTGTTAGTTACCAAAAAGCCAAAATTCATGCAAAGACCCATATATAGATATATGAAACGACTTTAAAAACGTATGAAAATACCATATATAGAGAAACAAAATACACTAACCAAAAACGTGTGTTTTGTGTTTTTATTTTCTTTTTGAGCTTATTATGTACAAAATCGCCTTACATCAAACAAATCACCCTGCATATGGAAATAAAAAGGACATTACGAGAAACGTTTGTTGTGTTTTTTTTTTTTTAATTACTTTCTTAAGTACCAAATCAATACTTCAATAGTGCTCTGAAGAAAAAGAACAAACTTACCAAAAACGGGTATTTTTTTTTATATTGATAATTACCAAAACGCCAACATGCATGTAAAGCAACCTATATGAAGAAACGAAACGAAATCACTAGAAACTTGTCTTTTATTATTTTTTGGGCGTGTTAGGCACCAAATCAGTAAGAAGCAACGAAATCACCCCATAGGGGAATACAAAACAACTTTACTAAAACGTGTCTTTAGAGTGTTTTTTTTTTAGGTTCTTACGAACTAAAATGTCAAAATACATGCAAACACCCTGTTAAGTAACAAAGCACCAAAAACAGCCTATATGAGGAAAGGAAAGGACATGAAAAAAAACGTGTATTATGAGTTTTTTTTTTTTTTAGCTTCTTAGGTACCAAAACGCAAAAATGGAGAAAGAAAAAAACATTACCAAAATCGTGTAATTTGAATGTTTTTCACATTGTAAGGTAGCAAAACACCATAATGCTTGATCGCTATATGAGAAAATTAAACAACAATGTAAAAAATGTGTTTTTATGTGTTTTTCAGCGTGTTAGGCACGAAAACGCTAAATAGCATGGAAAGCACCTTATATAGAAATGCAAAATAATAAGCATGTCTTTTAAGTGTTTTAAACTTTTTACGTTCCAAAACGCTAAAACACGTGCAACAAACACGAATAATCTTAACAAACAGAAAAAAAAAAAAAAACCAAAAACGTGTATTTTGAGTCTTTTTGAGTCTGTTACGTACATCATCTTAAAAATGCATGTAAAGCACCCTGTATGAGGAAACGATAGGACATTACGAGAAACGTGCATTATTAGAGTTTTGAGTCTCTTAGGTACCAAACACTAAACCACCTGAATGAAAATTAAATATATTCTATATCTCTTAATAGAGAAACAGAACATCACCAAAAACGTGTTTTTGAGTGTTTTTTTTTTTCTTTTTATGTACCAAAACGTCAAAATACATACAAAGCATCATCCTATATGGGGAAATGGAAAGACGTTCCGAGAAACAAGTTTTATTTGTGTTTTTGAGCTTCCTAAGTAAGCTTCCTAAGTACCAAAACGTTAAAAAGGATGAATAGCACCCTATATAGAGAAAAAGAACAACATTACCTAAAATCTTTATTTTGAGCGTTTTTCACATTATGTAGCAAAACATCATAATGCATGCAGATCCCTATATGAAGAAGCAAAACGATATTACAGGAAACGTGTCTTTTGAGTGTTTACTTCAGTGTTAGGAATCAAAATGCTAAAAAGCATTGAAAGCACCCTATTTGGCAATATAAAATAACATTACAAAGAAAGTGTCTTTAGAGTGTTTTTCACCTTCTTACATCCGAAATCGCTGAAAAGCATGCAAAACAACCTTTACGGAGAAACAAATTAACATTACCAAAAACTTGTATTTTGATTGTTTTTGTGCTTGTTAAGTATAAAAGTGCCAAATTACACGCAAAGCATCCTACATGGAAAAAAGAAAGGACATTACGAGAAAAGTGTATTATGAGAGATTTTGAGCTTTTTAGGTACCCAGACTCAAAAACACATGATTAGAACTTTATATGGAAAAATAACTCTACGGAAAACTTTTTTTTTTATATTGTTAAGTACCAAAAGTCAAAATGCATTGGAAGCCCCCTTTATCGGGAAACGAAACGACATTATCATCAACGTGTCTTTTGAGTGTTTTTCAACGTGTTAAACACCAAAACGCTGAAAAGCATGGAAAGCGCTCCATAAAGGAATACAAAATAACATTACTAAAAACATGTTTTAAAGGTTCTTATGTACAGAAACGCTAAAACTCAAGCAAAACACCCTTTATAGAGAAGCGAAATAAATATTTCGTTGATAAATTACATTCAGGACAGTTAGGGAATATCCCTTACAGAAGAATAAGATCGCAGAAGAATGATCCTAAATGGATGACTGAGGTTAAAACATTACATAGGGCGTAAGAGAAGTATATATGAGATTAAAGACAGGGGAAGTGGTTTTAAGGCCATAATATAATGAATTATAAAAGTCAGGAATTTAACAAGGAAAGCTAAAAATAGTTATGAATTAAAGGTAGCCAGCCAAGCGAAGATGGACCCCAAGGGATTTTATCAGACATATAAGACGAAGAATAGAGAAACAATAGTTCCTTAAAGACAGCAGAATGGGACCTGCTTAGTTGTTGGGAGGAGATTAGTAAAATTGTGAACGAGTATTTTTTAACTGTCTTTGCCCAGGAAAACATGCAGGATTTGCCGAATAGTGACAAGATATTTAGAGTAGAAGAAAATGAGAAGCTGACAGATATTACCATTATTAAAGAGATAGTGGAACAGGAGATAGATAAGCTGAAAAGTTCAAGTCACCAGGACCAGATGAAATATATTCCACAGTATTTAAAAATTGGAAAAAGGTTATAAGTAATCTGGATAAAGTCATGGCCAAGCGGCAGGCGACAGAGTGTTGTAATAAACGGCTCTAAACCCGAGTGGGGTCAAGTAATTAGTGGGGTGACAAAGGGATTATTAGTATTAGGGCCGATGTTGTTTGTAATATATGCCAATGACTTGGATAGTGGAATTAGTAGTGTTGTTCGTAAATTTGCGGATGACACGAGAGTATGTAGATTAATTAGGTCAGAATCGCATACCATCGCCTTGCAGGCAGATTTGGATAGGATGAACGAATGGACAGACAGATGGCAAATGCAGTTTAATATCAACAAATGCAAAGCACTTAGCGTAAGTAGAAGAAACCCACACAGTAGTTACACAATGAACAACCAAGTTCTGGTAGGTTCAGGGTTAGAAAAAGATTTGAGATTTAAAGTTAGCTCTGAACTCCGTCTAAGAAAGCAATGCAAAGAGGTCAGAAACAAAGCAAATAGTGTATTATGATTCATTTTCAGGAGTGCTAAAAGTAAAACTCCCGAAGTAATATTAAAGTTACATTTAGCGCTGGTCAGACTTCATCTAGACTACGCTGTCCTATTCTGGTCACCACATCACAGGAAGGATAAAGGTCTATTAGAATCACTTCAAAGGAAAATGACTAAAAGGATACAGGAGATGAGGAGTATTCCTTACGAAGCGAGATTCAAGCTGTTAAATTTACATTCTTTAGAAAGACGTAGGTTAAGAGTGGACCTGATAGAAGTCTTTAAGTGGTATATGGGTTATAACAAGGGGAACATAAGGAAAATTCTTAGAATCTGTAACCATGATAGAACAAGAAAAATAGAACATCAAGTTTTCAGGCTTGAGGCTGAAAACTTGATGTTCAAAAAGGAAACAGGAAGGAATTGGTTTTCATATACAGTAGTAGATGATTGGAAGGGACTTAGTAATCAAGCTCTTAGTGATGAGGCATTTGGCAACTGTAAGAGAAAATTACACATTTATAGATGGGGATGATAGGTGGAAATACGTAGGCATATTTCATACAAGTACTGTCACGTGTAGGCCTGATGCCTTCTTGCATATTTACTTATTTCTTATGTTCTTATGTTCTTATTACCAGTGTTTTTCAGCTATTCCGTGAAAAATAAAATGCCAAAATGCATGCAAAGCACCCTAAATGAGGAAAAAAAAAAAGGGACATTACGAGAAACGTGCATTATAAGTGTTTTTGAGATTCTTAGATACCAAAACCCTGAAACTCATGAATAACACTCTTAATTGAGAAACAGAACAACCTTACCAAATGCGTGTATTTTGAGTGTTTTTCACATTCTTGGTTACCAAAACCCCAAATTGCATACGAAACTAGCTATATCTGGAAAGAAAAAAAAAAAAACATTTCCAGAAAAGTGTCTTTTGAGTGTTTTTGAGCATGTTAGGCAATAAAGCACTAAAAAGCAGGGCAATCACATTACATAGGAATAAAACCAACTTTTACCAAGAACTTGCCTTTAAGTGTTTTTGAGCCCCTAACATACCAAAACGCTAAAACGCATACAAAACACCCTTTATGAAGAAACAGAATAACATTACCAAAAACATGTATTTTGAGTATTTTTGATCATCTTACCTATAAAAACGCTTAAATACATGCAAAGAACCCTATGTTTGGGAAACGAAAGGACATTACGAGAAACGTGTATTATGAATATTATTAAATTCCTTAAGCACCAAAAAACTAAAATCCACAAATAACACTCTTTATAGAGAAAAAAAAAGTTATTTTCTTTTTTTTTTGTTATTCTTCTTCATAGGTACCGAGATGCCAAAATTCTGCCAAAATTCAGGGAAATTATGTGGAAAAAAGAACATTATCAAAAAAGTTAATTTTAGCTTTTTTTTCGGACAGTTATGTACCAAAACCTAAATTGCATGCAAAGCCACCTCTAAAGGGAAATTAAACGACTTTACCGGAAACCTGTCTTTTGAGTGTTTTTCAGCATGTTAGGCACCAAAACAATAAATCATATGGAAGTCACTCTATATGGGAATCCAAAACAAAATCATTTAACACTTGTCGTTTCAGTGTTTTACGTAGAAACACGCTAAAACGGACGCAAACAAACCAATATGAAGAAATAGAATAACATTGCCAAAAAGGTATATTTTGAGTGTTTTTGAGCCTGTTACCTACAAAAAATGCGAAAATGGATGCAAAGCACTCTATATTGGGAAACAAAAGGACATTACGAGAAACCTGTATAATGAGTGTTTTATAGTTTCAGAACAACCACAAGGCAAAAGTTTCTTAGATACCAAAATGCTGAAACTCATGAATGACACTCTTGATTGAAATACAGAACAACCTTACCAAATGCGTGTATTTTGAGTGTTTTTCACATTCTTAGTTACCAAAACACGAAATTGCATGCGAAACTAGGTTTATGTGGGGAAAAAATTATATTGCCAGAAAATGTCTCTTGAGTGTTTATGAGCGTGCTAGGCAATAAAGTACTTAAAAGAAGGGCAATCACATTACATGTGAATAAAACAAACTTTTACCAAGAACTTGCCGTTAAATATTTTTGAGCTCCTTACATACCAAAACGCTAAAACGAATGCAAAAAATCCTTTATGGAGAAACACAATAACATTAAAAAAAAAACATGTATTTTGAGTGTTTTTGATCATGTTACCTATAAAAACGCTTAAATACATGCAAAGAATCCTATGTTTGGGAAACGAAAGGACATTACGAGAAACGTGTATTATAAGTGTTTTTAAGTTACTTAAATACCAAAAAGCTAAAACCCACAAATAACACACTTTATGAAGAAACAAAAAAATAAAAATAAAAATAAAAATAAATAAAATAAGTTTTTTTTTTTTTTTGTTATTCATCTTCATAGGTACCGAGATGCCAAAATTCTGTTAAAATTCAGGGAAATTATGTGGATAAAAGAACATTATCGTAAAAGTAAATTTTAGGTTTTTTTTCGGATTGTTATGTACCAAACCCTAAAGTGCATGCAAAGCCCTAAAGTGCATGCATATGGGGAAATTAAACGACTTTACTAGAAAACTGTCTTTTGAGTGTTTTTCAGCATGTTAGGCACCAAAACGATAAATAATATGGAAGTCACTCTATATGGGAATCCAAAACAAAATTACTGAAAACGTGTCTTTTCAGTGTTTTACGTAAAAAACGCTAAAACGGATGCAAACAGACCAATATGAAGAAATAGAATAACATTGCCAAAAAGGTATATTTTAAGTATTTTTGAGCTTGTAACCAACAAAAAAAAAAAAACGCAAAAATGGATGCAAAGCACTCTATATTGGGAAATAAAAAGACATTACGAGAAACGTGTATAATGAGTATTTTATTGTTTCACAAGAACCACGAAGCAAAAAACGCAAAAACTAGTGTATATGGAGAAGTTTCTGAGATACAAAAATGCTGAAACTCCTGAATAACACTTTTAATTAAGAAACAGAATAACATTACTAAATGCGTGTATTTTGAGTGTTTTTCACATTCTTAGAATTCCAAATTGCATGCGAAAAAAATGATATTACCAGAAAAGTGTCTTTTGAGGGTTTTTGAGAGAGTTAGGCAATAAAGCACTAAAAAGGAGGGCAATCACATTACATGGGAATAAAACCAACTTTTACCAAGAACTTGCCTTTAAGTGTTTTTTAACTCCTTATATAGCAAAACGCTAAAACACATGCAAAACATCCTTTATGGAGAAACAGATTAACATTACCAAAAACTTGTATTTTGAGTGTTTTTGATCATGTTACCTCTAAAAACGCTTAAATACATGCAAAGAACCCTATGTGTGGGAAACGAAAGGATATTACGAGAAACGTGTATTATGCGTGTTTTTAAGTTCCATAAGTACCAAAAAGCTAAAACCTCTTTATAGAGAGAAAAAAAAAATAAAGAAATAATTAAAAAATATGATTTTTTTTTTTTTTGTTATTCTTCTTCATAGGTACTAAGATGCCAAAATTCTGGCAAAATTCAGGGAAATTATGTGTAAAAAGAACATTATCAAAAATGTTAATTTTAGCTTTTTTTCGGACTGTTATGTACCAAACCATGAAGTGCATGCAAAGCCAATTATATGGAGAAAATAAACGACTTTACGAGAAACCGGTGTTTCTAGTGTTTTTGAGCATGTCAGCAAAACAATAAATAATATTGAAGTCATTCAATGTGGGAATCAAAACAAAATTACTTTAAACGTGTCTTTTTCGTGTTTTACGTAGAAAAATGCTAAAACGGATGCAAACCAACCAATATGAAGAAATAGAATAAGATTACCAAAAAGGTATAATTTGAGTGTTTTTTTTAGCTTTTTACAAAAAAAAAAACGCGAAAATGGATGCAAACCTCTCTCTATTGGTAAACAAAAGGACATTACGAGAAACTTGTATAATGAGTGTTTTATAGATTCTCAAGAATCACAAGGCAAAAAACGCAAAAACTCATATATATGGAGAAGTTTCTTAGATACCAAAATTTTGAAACTCCTGAATAACACTCTAAATTGAGAAACAGAACAACCTTACCAAATGCGTGTATTTTGAGTGTTTTTCATATTCTTAGTTACCAAAACCCCAAATTTTTATGTGAAAGTAGCTATATGTGGGAAAAAAATGACATTACCAGAAAAAGTATCTTTTAAGTGTTTTTCTTTTTTAGCATGATAGGAAATAAAGCACTAAAAAGCAGGACAATCACATTACATGGGAATAAAACTAACTTTTACCAAGAACTTGCCTTTAAGTGTTTTTGAGCTCCTTATATACCAAAACGCTAAAACGAATGCAAAACACCCTTTATGGAGAAACAGAATAACATTACCAAAAACATGTATTTTGAGTGATTTTGATCATGTTACCTATAAAAACGCTTAAATACATGCAAAGAACCTTATGTTTGGGAAATTAAAGTTTCGAAAAGTTTTTAAGTTCTTTAAGTACCATTTAGCTAAAACCCATAAATAACACTGTTTATAGAAAAAAAAACAAGTAAATAAAAAGATAAGAATTTATTTATTTTTTGTTATTCATCTTCATAGGTACCAAGATGCCAAAATTCTGGCAAAATTCAGGAAAATTATGTGAAAAAAGAAAATCATGAAAAAAATGTAATTTTAGCTTTTTTTTCGGACTGTTATGTACCAAACCCTAAAGTACATGCAAAGCCACCTAAATGAGGAAATTAAATGACTTTACCAGAAACCTGTCTTTTGAGTGTTTTTCAGCATTTTAGGCACAAAAACGATATATATAATATGGAAGTCACTCAATATGGGAATCCATCAAAAAAATTACTGAAAAAGTGTCTTTTCAGTGTTTTACGTAGAGAAACGCTAAAACGGATGCAAACCAACGAATATGAAGAAGTAGAATAACATTACCAAAAAAGGTATATTTTCAGTGTTTTGAGCTTCTTATCTATATAAAACGCGAAAATGGATAGAAAGCACTCTATATTGAGATACAAAAGGACATTACGAGAAACTTGTATAATGAGTGTTTTATAGTTTCACAAGAACCACAAGGGAAAAAACGCAAAAACTCATGTATGTGGATAAGTTTCTTAGATACCAAAATGCTGAAACTCAAGAATAACACTCTTAATTGAGAATACAGAACAACCTTACGATATGCGTGTATTTTGACTGTTTTTCACTTTCTTAGTTACCAAAACCCCAAATTTTATGCAAAACTAGCTTTATGTGGTATAAAAAAAATGACATTACCAGAAAAGTGTCTTTTAAGTGTTTTTGAACGTGATAGGCACTAAAGCACTAAAAAAGAGGGCAATCACATTATATGGGAATAAAACCAACTTTTACCAAGAACCTGCCTTTACGTGTTTTTGAGCTTCTTATATACCAAAACGCTAAAACGCATGCGAAACACCCTTTATGGAGAAACAGAATAACATTACCAGAAACATGAATTTTGAGTGTTTTTGATCATGTTACCTATAAAAACGCCTAAATACATGCAAAGAACCCTATGTTTGGATTATGAAAGGACATTACGAAAATCGTGTATTATGAGTGTTTTTTAGTTCCTTAAGTACCAAAAAGCTAATACACACAAATAACTCTTTATAAAGAGAAAATTTTTTTTTTTTTTGTTATTCATCTTCATAGGTACCGAGATGCCAAAATTCTGGCAAAATTCATGGAAATTTTGTAAAAAAAAATCATTATAAAAAAAATAATTTTAGCTTTTCTCCGGAGTTATGTACAAACTCTGAAGTGCATGCAAATCCACCTATATGGGGAAATTACACAACTTTACCAGAAACCTGTCTTTTGAGTGTTTTTCAGCAATTTCAACAATATTACTTAAAACGTGTCTTTTCAGTGATTTACGTAGAAAAACGCTAAACCGGATGCAAACCAATCCATATGAAGAAATAGAATAACGTTACCAAACAGATATATTTTGAGGTGTTTTTCAGCTTGTTACCTACAAAAAATGCAAAAATAGATGGAAAGCACTTTATATTGGCAAAGAAAAGGACATTACGAGAAACGTGTATGAGTGTTTTATAGTTTGACAAGAACCACAAGGTAAAATACTCAAAAACTCGTGTACATAAAGAAGTTTCTTACATACCAAAAATCTGAAACTCATGAATAACACTTTTAATTTTTAAAAAGAAATAGAAATAGAAATGTGTGTATTAGAAAAGTTTCTTACATACCAAAATGCTGAAATTCTTAAATAACACTTTTAATTAAGAAATAGAACAACCTTACTAAATGCCTGTGTTTTGAGTTTTTTTTCACATTCTTAGTTACCAAAACCCCAAATTCCATGCAAAACTAGCTTTATGTGGGAAAAAAATGATATTACCAGAAAAAATTCTTTTGAGTGTTTTTGAGCGTGTTACGCAATAAAGCACTAAAAAGCAAGGCAATCACATTACATGGGAATAAAAACAACTTTTACCAAGAACTTGCTTTTAAGTGTTTTGAGCTCATTACATACCAAAACGCTAAAACGCAGGCAAAACACCTTTTATGGAGAAACAGAATAAAATTACCAAACACATATATTTTGAGTGTTTTTGATCATGTTATCTATAAAAACGCTTAAATACATGCAAATAACCTTATGTTTGCGAAACGAAAGGACATTACGAGAAATATGTATTATAAGTGTTTTTAAGATCCTTAAGTACCAAAAAGCTAAAACTCACAAATAACACTATTTAGAAAAAAAAAAGTAAGAAAATAAAAAATAGGATTTTTTTTTTTTTTTGTTATTCATCTTCATAGGTACCGAGATGCCAAAATTCTGGGAAAATTCAGTGCTATTATATGATAAAACAAAAATTATCAAAAAATTTAATTTTAGCTTTTTTTTCGGACTGTTATGTACCAAACCCTAAAGTGCATCCAAAGACTCCTATATGAGGAAATTAAACGACCTTACCAGAAATCTGTATTTTTCAGCATGTTAGGCACCAAAACGATAAATAAAAAGGAACTCACTCTATATGAGAATCCAAAACAAAATTACTATAAACGTGTTTTTTCTTTGTTTTACGTAGAAAAACGCTAAAACGGATGCAAACCTACTAATATCAAGAAATAGAAAAACATTACCAAAAAGGTATATTTTGAGTGTTTTTGAGCTTGTTACCTACAAAAAACGCGAAAATTGATGCAAACCACTCTATATTGAGAAAAAAAAGGACATTGCAAGAAAAGTGTATAATGAGTGTTTTATAGTTCAAAACAACCACAAGGCAAAAAACGCAAAATCTCGTGTATATGGAGAGGTTTCCTAGATACAAAAATGCTAAAACTCATGTATAACACTCCTAATTGAAAAACAGAAGAACCTTAATAAATGCGTGTATTTTGAGTGCTTTTCACATTCTTAGTTACCAAAACCCCAAATTGCATGCGAAAATAGATTTGTGGGAAAAAAAAAAGACTACCAGAAATGTGTCTTTTGAGTATTTTTGAGCGTGTTAGAAAATAAAGCACTAAAAAGGAGGGCAATCACATTACATTGGAGGAAAAGGAATTTTTACTAAGAACTTGCCTTTAAGTGTTTTTGAGCTCCTTATATACCAAAACACTAAAACGCATGCAAAACACTCTTTATGGTGAAACAGAATAACATTACCAAAAACATGTATTTTGAGTGTTTTTGATCATGTTACCAATAAAAACGCTTAAATAAATGCAAACAACACTATTTTTGAGAAACGAAAGGAGATTTCGAGAAACGTGTATTATGAGTGTTTTTAAGTTCACTAATTACCAGAAAAGCTAAAAGCCACAAATAACACTCTTTATTAAAAAAAAACAATAAATAAATAAAAAAAAATACAATATTTTTTTTCTTTCTTATTCATCTTCACAGGTACCGAAATGCCAAAATTCGGGCAAAATTCAGGAAATTATGTGAAATAAGAACATTATAAAAAAAAGTTAAATTTAGCGTTATGTACCAAACCCCTAAAGTGCATGCAAAGCCACCTATATGGGGAAATTAAACGTCTTTGCCAGAAAACGGTTTTATGAGTAGTTTTCAGCATGTTAGGAACCAACACGATAAATAACATGGAAGTCAATCTATATGGGAATCCAAAACAAAATTATTAAAAACGTGTCTTTTCGGTGTTTTACGTAGATAAACGCTAAAACGGATGCAAACAAACCAATATGAAGAAATAAAATAACAATACCAAAAAGGTATATTTTGAGTGTTTTTGAATTTGCTATCTACAAAAAACGCGGAAGTGGATGGAAAGCACTCTCTATTGGGAAGCAAAAGGTTATTACGAGAAACGTGTATAATGAGTGTTTTATATTTTCACAAGAACTACAAGGCAAAAAACGCAAAAACTCGTGTATATAGAGAAGTTTCTTACATTCCAAAATGCTGAAACTCTGGAACAACACTCTTCATTGAGAAACAGAACAATGTATTTGGAGTGCTTTTCACATCCTTAGTTACCAAAACCCCAAATAGCATGCGAAACCAGCTTTATGTGGGAAAAAATGACATTACCAGAAAAATGTCTTTTGAGTGTTTTGAGCGTGCTAGGCAATAAAGCACTAAAAAGCAAGGCAATCACATTACATTGGAATAAAACCAATTTTTAACAAGAACTTGCCTTTAAGTGTATTTGAGCTCCTTATATACCAAAACACTAAAATGCATGCAAAATACACTTTATGGTGAAACAGAATAACATTAGCAAAAAAATGTATTTTGAGTGTTTTTGATCATGTTACCAATAAAAACGCTTAAATGCATGCAAAGAACCGTATTTTTGGGAAATGAAAGGACATTACGAGAAACGTGTATTATGAGTGTTTTTAAGTTAATTAAGTACGAGAAAGCTAAAAGCCTCAAATTACACTCTTTATTGAGAAAAAAAAATAAATAAAAAAATACGATTTTTTTTTTTTCATTCTTATTCATCTTCACAGGTAACGAGGTGCCAAAATTCGGGCAAAGTTCAGGAAATTATATGAAATAAGAACATTATCAAAAAAGTTAAATTTAGCTTTTTTTTCGGACTCTTATGTACCAAACCCCTAAAGTGCATGCAAAGCCACCTATATGGGGAAATTAAACGTCTTTGCCAGAAAACTTTCTTATGAGTGTTTTTCAGCATGTTAGGAACCAACACGATAAAACCAAAGGAAGTCAATCTATATGGGGATCCAAATACAAAATTACTGAAAGCGTGTCTTTTCGGTGTTTTACTTAGAAAACGCTAAAACGGATGCAAACCAACCAAAATGAAGAAATAGAATAACATTACCAAAAAGGTATATTTTGAGAGTTTTTGAAATTGTTACCTACAAAAAATGCGAAAATGGATGGAAAGCACTCTATATTGGGAAGCAAAAGGCACCAAAAAGCATGTTAGGCACCAAAACGATATATAATATGAAAGTCACTCTATATGGAAATCCAAAAAGAAAATTACTGGAAACGTGTCTTTTAAAAGATTTACGTAGAAAAACGCTAAAACGTATGCAAACCAACCAATACGAAGAAATAGAATAACATTACCAAAAAAGTATATTTTGTGTGTTTTTGAGCTTGTTACATAAAAAGAAACGCGAAAATGGATGCAAAGTACTCTATATAAGGAAAAAAAAAGGACATAACGAAAAACGTGTATTCATCACATAATTGCCCTGAATTTTCCCAGAATTTTGGCATCTCGGTACCTATGAAGATGAATAACAAAAAAAAAAAAAAATTATATTTATTTTATTTTTCTATTTTTTATTTTGTAAATAAAGAGTGTTATTTGTGAGTTTTAGCTTTTTGCTACTTAAGGAACTTATAAAAACACTCATAATAAACGTTTCTCGTAATGTCCTTTTGTTTCCAAAACACAATGTTCTTTGCATATACTTAAGCGTTTTTATACATAATATAATCAAAAACACTCAAAATACATGTTTTTTGGTAATGTTATTCTGTTTCTCCATAAAGTTTGTTTTGCATGCGTTTTAGCGGTTACGTATATAAGGGGTTAAAAAACACTTAAAGGCAAATTCTTCGTAAAAGTTGGTTATATTCTCATGTAATGTGATTATTCTGCTTTTTATTGCTTTGTTGCATATCACGCTCAAAAACACTCAAAAGACACTTTTATGGTAATGTCATTTTTTTCCCCCAAATGAAGATAGTTTTGCATGTAATATGGCATTTTTGTAACTAAGAATGTGAAAAACACTTAAAATACACAATTTAGTAAGGTAGTTCTGTTTATCGATTAAAAGTGTTATTAATGCATTTCATCCTTTTGGTATGTAAAAATTTCTCTATATACAGGAGTTTTTGCGTTTATTGCCTTGTGGTTCTTTTAAAACTATAAAACACTCATTATACACGTTTCACGTAATGTCCTTTTTGTTTCCTAATATAGAGTGCTTTACATCCATTTTTGCATTTTTTTGTAGGTAACAAGCTCAAAAACACTCAAAATATATCTTTTTGGTAATGTTATTCTATTTCTTCATATAGAATGGTTTGTATCCGCTTTAGCGTTTTTCTACGTAAAACACTGAAAAGACACGTTTTCAGTAATTTTGTTTTGGATTCACATATTGACTGATTTTCATATTATTTATCGTATTGGTGGCTAACATGCTAAAAAACACTGAAAAGACAGGTTTCTGGTGAAGTCGTTTAACTTCCCTATATAGGTGGCTTTGCATGCACTTTAGGTTTTGGTACATAACAATCAGAAAAAAAAAGCTATAATTAACTTTCATGATAATGTTCTTGTTTTTACATAAATTCCCTGAATTTTGGCAGAATTTTGGCAATTCGGTACCTATGAAGATTAAAAAAAAAATCCCATTTTTTTTGTTTTTTATTTATTATTATTTATTTTTTTTTCTAAAACGTTTTATTTGTGGGTTTTAGCTTTTTCGTACTTAAGGAACTTAAAAAAACACTCATCATACACGTTTCTCGTAATTTCCTTTCGTTTCCCAAACATAAAATTCTCTTTACATGTATTTAAGCGTTTTTATAGATAACATGATCAAAAACACTCAAAATACATGTATTTGGTAAGTTATTCTGTTTCTCCATAAAATGTACTTTGCATGCGTTCTAGCGTTTTGGTATGTAAGGAGCTGAAAAACACTTAAAGGCCAGTTCTTGGTAAAATTTGGTTTTATTCCCATGTAATGTGACTGCATTGGCTTTTAGTGCTTTATTGCGTAACACGCTCAAAAACACTGAAAAGACATGCAAAGCCTCCCATATGAGGAAAATAAAGACCTTACCAGAAATCTGTCTTTTGAGTGCTTTTTCAGCATATGAGGCACCAACACGATAAATAATAAGGAAATCACTCTATATGGGAATCCAAAAGAAAATTACAGAAAACGTGTCTTCTCAGTGGTTTACGTACAAAAACGCTAAAACTGATGCAAACCAACCAATATGAAGGAGCAGAAAAAAATTACCAAAAATGTATATTTTGAGTGTTTTTGAGCTTGTTACCTACAAAAAAAAAAACGCGAAAATGGATACAAAGCCCTCTATATTGGGAAACAAAGGGACATTGCGAGAAAAATGTATAATAAATGTTTTATAGTTTAAAAAAAACACAAGGCAAAAAACGCAAAAACTCGTGTAAATGCTGAAACTCATAAATAACACTCTTTATTGAGAAACAGAGCAACCTTACTAAATGCGTGTCAAAAACACTAAAAGGCAAGTTCTTCGTAAAAGTTGGTTTTATTCCCATGTAATGTGATTGCCCTGCTTTTTAGTGCTTTATTGCCTAACACGCTCAAAAACACTCAAAGACACTTTTCTGGTAATGTCATTTTTTCCCACATAAAGCTAGTTTCGCATGGAATTTGGGGTTTTGATAACTAAGAATGTAAAAAAAAAACTCAAAATACACGCATTTAGTAAGGTTGTTCTATTTCTTGATTATGAGTGTATTAGTATTAGTGTATTAGTATTTTGGTATCTTAGAAACTTCTCCATACAGTCGATTTTTTGCGTTTTTTTGCATTGTGATTCTGGTGAAACTATAAAACACTCATTATACACGTTTCTCGTTATGTTCTTTTTTTTTCCTTAAATAGAGTGCTTTGCATCCATTTTCGCGTTTCTTTTTATGTAACAAGCTCAAAAACACACAAAATATACTTTTTTGGTAATGTTATTTATTTTTTTCATATTGCTTGGTTTGCATCCGTTTTAGCGTTTTTCTACGTAAATCTTTTAAAAGACACGTTTCCAGTAATTTTGTTTTGGATTTCCATAGAGAGTGACTTTCATATTATTTATCGTTTTGGTGCCTAACATGCTTTTTGGTGCCATTTGCTTCCCAATATAGAGTGCTTTCCATCCATTTTCGCGTTTTTTATAGGTAACAATTTCAAAAACACTTAAAATATAACTTTTTGGTAATGTTATTCCATATCTTCATTTTGGTTAGTTTGCATCCGTTTTAGCGTTTGCTACGTAAAACACCGAAAAGACACGTTTTCATTAATTTTGTTTTGGATTCCCATATAGATTAACTTCCTTGGGTTTTATCATGTTGGTTCTGAACATGCTGAAAAACACTCATAAGACAGTTTTCTGGCAAAGACGTTTAATTTCCCCATATAGGTTGTGTTGCATGCACTTTAGGGGTTTGGTATATAACAGTCCGAAAAAAAAAGCTAAATTTAACTTTTTTGATAATGTTCTTATTTCATATAATTTCCTGAACTTTCCCAAATTTTGGCACCTCGGTACCTGTGGAGATGAATAAGAATGAAAAAAAAAATCGTATTTTTTTCATTTATTTATTTATTTTTTTCAATAAAGAGTGTAATTTGTGGCTTTTAGCTTTTTCGTACATAATGAACTTAAAAACACTCATAATACACGTTTCTCGTAATGTCCTTTCATTTCTCAAAAATACGGTTCTTTGCATGTATTTAAGCGTTTTTATTGGTAACATGATCTAAAGCACTCAAAATACATGTTTTTGGTAATGTTATTCTGTTTCACTATAAAGTGTATTTTGCATGCATTTTAGTGTTTTGGTATACAAGGAGCTCAAATACACTTCAAGGCAAGTTCTTGTTAAAAATTGGTTTTATTCCAATGTAATGTGATTGCCCTGCTTTTTAGTGCTTTATTGCCTAACACGCTAAAAAAAAAAACACTCCAAAGACATTTTTCTGGTAATGTCATTTTTGTCCCACATAAAGCTGGTTTTGCATGCAATTTGGTGTTTTGGTAACTAAGGATATGAAAAGCACTCAAAATACACGTATTTAGTAAGATTGTTCTGTTTCTCAGTTAAGAGTGTTGTTCCAGAGTTTCAGCATTTTCGAATATAAGAAACTTCTCTATATACACGAGTTTTTGCGTTTTTTGCCTTGTAGTTCTTGTGAAACTATAAAACACTCATTATACACGTTTCTCGTAATGTCCTTTTGCTTCCCAATATAGAGTGCTTTCCAACCATTTTCTCGTTTTTTTTAGGTAACAATTTCAAAAACACTTAAAATATACATTTTTGGTAATGCTATTTTATTTCTTCATATTGGTTGGTTTACATCCGTTTTAGCGTTTTTCTACGTAAAACACCGAAAAGACACGTTATTAGTAATTTTGTTTTTCATTCACATATAGATTGACTTCCATGTTATTTATCGTGTTGGTTACTAACATGCTGAAAAACACTCATAAGACCGTTTTCTGGCAAAGACGTTTAATTTCCCTATATAGGTGGCTTTGCATGCACTTTAGGGGTTTGCTACATAACAGTACGAAAAAAAAAGCTAAATTTAACTTTTTTGATAATGTTTTTATTTCACATAATTTCCTGAATTTTGCCCGAATTTTGGCATTTCGGTACCTGTGAAGATGAATAAGAAAGAACAAAAAATATTGTATTTTTTTTTATTTATTTATTGTTTCTCAATAAAGAGTGTTATTTGTGGCTTTAAGCTTTTTGGTAATTAATGAACTTAAAAACACTCATAATACACGTTTCTCGTAATCTCCTTTCGTTTCCCAAAAATAGTGTTCTTTCCATTTATTTAAGCGTTTTTAATGGTAACATGATCAGAAACATTCAAAATACATGTTTTTCATAATGTTATTCTGTTTCACTATCAAGTGCATTTTGCATGCGTTTTAGTGTTTTGGTATATAAGGAGCTCAAAAACACTTAAAGGCAAGTTCTTGGTAAAAATTCGTTTTCCTCCAATGTAATGTGATTGCCCTCCTTTTTAGTGCTTTATTTTCTATCACGCTCAAAAACACTCAAAAGACACTTTTCTGGTAAAGTCCTTTTTTTTTTTCCTACAAATCTATTTTCGCATGCAATTTGGGGTTTTGCTAAGAAAGTGAAAAGCACTCAAAATACACGCATTTATTAAGGTTGTTCTGTTTCTCAATTAGGAGTGTTATACATGAGTTTTAGCATTTTTTGTATCTGGGAAACCTTTCCATATACACGAGATTTTGCGTTTTTTGCCTTATGGTTCTTTTGAACTATAAAACACTCATTATACACTTTTCTTGCAATGTCCTTTTTGTTTCCCAATATAGAGTGTTTTGCATCAATTTTCGCGTTTTTTGTAACAAGCTCAAAAACACTCAAAATATACCTTTTTAGGAACGCTTTTCTATTTCTTGATATTGGTTGCTTTGCATCCGTTTTAGAGTTTTTCAACGTAAAACACTGAGAAGACACGTTTTCAGCAACTTTTTTTTGGATTTCTATATAGAGTGAGTTCCTTATTATTTATCGTTTTGGTGCCTAACATGCTAAAAAAAAACCCACAAAACACATATTTCTGGTAAGGTCGTTTAATTTCCTCATATAGGAGTCTTTACATGCACTTTAAGGTTTGGTACATAACAGTCCGAAAAAAAAGCTGAAATTAACTTTTTTGATAATATTCTTTTATTATATGATTGCCCTGAATTTTCCCAGAATTTTGGCATCTCGGTACCTATGAATATGAATAAAAAAATAAAATAAAAAAAATTCCTATTTTTTTATTTTTTTATTTTTTATTTTCTAAATAAAGAGTGTTATTTGTGGGTTTTAGCTTTTTTGTATTTAAGGAACTTAAAAAAACACTCATAATACACGTTTCTCGTAATGTCCTTTTCTTTCCCAAACATGCAAATACATGCAAATTCTTTGCATGTATTTAAGCGTTTTTATTGGTAACATGATCAAAAACACTCAAAATACATGTTTTTGGTAATGTTATTCTGTTTCACGATAAAGTGTATTTTGCATGCATTTTAGTGTTTTGGTATATAAGGAGCTCAAATACATTTAAAGGCAAGTTCTTGATAAAAAATGGTTTTATTCCAATGTAATGTGATTGCCCTGCTTTTTAGTGCTTTATTGCCTAACACGCTCAAAAACACTCAAAAGACATTTTTCTGGTAATGTCATTTTTTTTCCCACATAAAGCTGGTTTCGCATGCAATTTGGGGTTTTGGTAACTAAGGATGTGAAAAGCACTCAAAATACACGCATTTAGTAAGATTGTTCTGTTTCTCAATTAAGAGTGTTGTTCCAGAGTTTCAGCATTTTGAAATGTAAGAAACTTCTCTATATACACGAGTTTTTGCGTTTTTTGCCTTGTAGTTCTTGTGAAACTATAAAACACTCATTATACACGTTTCTCGTAATGTCCTTTTGCTTCCCAATATAGAGTGCTTTCCATCCATTTCTGCTTTTTTTGTAACAGTTTCAAAAACACTCAAAATATACCTTTTTGGTAATGTTATTTTATTTCTTCATATTGGTTGGTTTCCATCCGTTTTAGCGTTTTTCTACGGAAAACACCGAAAAGACACGTTTTTAGTAATTTTGTTTTGGATTCCCATATAGATTGATTTCCATGTTATTTATCGTGTTGGTTCCTAACATGCTGAAAAACACTCATAAGACCGTTTTCTGGCAAAGACGTTTAATTTCCCCGTTTTAATTTGCATGCACTTTAGAGGTTTGGTACATAACAGTCCGAAAAAAAAGCTAAATTTAACTTTTTTGATAATGTTCTTATTTCACATAATTTCCTGAATTTTGCCCGAATTTTGACATCTCGGTACCTGTGAAGATGAATAAGAAAGAAAAAAAAATATTGTATTTTTTTTATTTATTTATTGTTTCTCAATAAAGAGTGTTATTTGTGGCTTTTAGCTTTTTGGTAATCAATGAACTTGAAAACACTCATAATACACGTTTCTCGTAATCTCCTTTCGTTTCCAAAAAATAGTGTTCTTTGCATGCATTTAAGCATTTTTATTGGTAACATGATCAAAAACTCTCAAAATACATGTTTTTGGTAATGTTATTCTGTTATGTAAGGAACTGAAAAACACTTCAAGGCAAGTTCTTGGTAAAAGTTGGTTTTATTCCAATATAATATGATTGCTCTGCTTTTTAGTGCTTTATTGCCTAACACGCTCAAAAACACTCAAAAGATCCTTTTGGTAATGTCATTTTTTTCCCACATAAAGCTAGTTTTGCATGCTATTTTGGGTTTTGCTAACTAAGAATGTGAAAAAAAACACTCAAAATACATGCATTTGGTAATGTTGTTCTGTTTCCCAATTAAGATTGTTATTCATGAGTTTCAGCATTTTAGTATCTAAGAAACTTCTTTATATACACGAGTTTTTGCGTTTTTTGCCTTGTGGTTCTTGTGAACCACAAGTTCTTTTGCCCGAAAATAATAAGACACTCATTATACACGTTTCTCGTAATGTCCTTTTCTTTCCCAATAGGGAGTGCTTTGCATCCATTTTCGCATTTATTGTAGGTAACAAGCTCAAAAACACTCAAAATATACCTCTTTGGTAATGTTATTCTATTTCTTCATATTGGTTGGTTTGCATCGGTTTTAGCGTTTTTGTACGTAAAACACCGAAAAGACACGTTTTCAGTAATTTTGTTTTCGATTCCCAAAGAATATTGCGAGAATTTTGGCATCTTAGTATCTATGATGATGAATAACAAAAAAAAAAATTATTTTATTTTTTTTCTCTATAAAGTGTTATTTTTGGGTTTTAGCTTTTTTGGTACTTAAGGAACTGAAAAAAAAAACTCATAATACACGTTTCTCTTAATGTCCTTTCGTTTCCCAAACATAAGGTTCTTTGCATGTATTTAAGCGTTTTTATAAATAACATGATGAAAAACACTCAAAATACATGTTTTTGGTAATGTTACTCTGTTTCTCCATAAAGGGTGTTTTGCATGCGTTTTAGCGTTTTGGTATGTAAAGTTAAAAAAAACACTTAAAGGCAAGTTCTTCGTATAATTTGGTTTTATTACCATGTAATGTGATTGTTCTGCTTTTTAGTGCTTTGTTGCATATCTCACTCAAAAACACTCAAAAGACACTTTTTTGGTAATATTTTTTATTCCCACATAAAGCTAGTTTCGCATGTAATTTGGGATTTTCATAACTAAGAATGTGAAAAACACTCAAAATACACACATTTGGTAAGGTAGTTCTGTTTCTCAATTAAAAGTGTTATTCATGCATTTCAGCATTTTGGTTTGTAAGAAACTTCTCTATATAAACGAGTTTTTGCGTTTTTTGCCTTGTGGTTCGTGTGAAACTATAAAACACTCATTATACACGTTTCTCGTAATGTTCTTTTGTTTCCCAATATAGAGTGCTTTCCATCCATTTTCGCAATTTTTGTAGGTAACAAGCTGAAAAACACTCAAAATATATCTTTTTGGCAATGTTATTCTATTTCTTCAGATTGGTTGCTTTGCATCCGTTTTAGCGTTTTTCTTCTTAAATCACTGAAAAGACACGTTTTCAGTAATATTGTTGAAATTGCTGAAAAACACTCAAAAGACAGATTTCTGATAAAGTCGTGTAATTTTCCCATATAGGTGGCTTTGCATGCACTTCTGGGTTTGGTACATAATTCCGGAAAAAAGATAAATTTTCTTTTTTTTTTTTTTTTACATAATTTCCCTGAATTTTGCGTGAATTTTGGCATCTAAATACCTATGTAGATGAATAACAAAAAAAAAATAATGTCCTTTCGTTTCCCAAACATAAGGTTCTTTGCAAGTATTTAAGCGTTTTTATAGATAACATGATCAAAAACACTCAAAATACATATATTTGGTAGTATTATTCTGTTTCTCCATAAAATGTATTTTGCAAGCATTTTAGCGTTTTGTTATATAAGGAGCTCAAAAACACTTAAAAACACTTAAACATTGGTTTTATTACTATGTAATGTGATTGCCCTTCTTTTTAGTGCTTTACTGCCTATCACGCTCAAAAACACTCAATAGGCACTTTTCTGAAAATATCATTTTTTTTACCACATAAAGCTGGTTTCGCAATGAATTTGGGTTTTGGGTAACTAAGAATGTGAAAAGCACTCAAAATACACGCATTTAGTAAGGTTGTTCTCTTTCTCAATTAAGAGTGTTATTTATGAGTTTCAGCATTTTGGTATCTAGGAAACTTTTCCATATACACGAGTTTTTGCGTTTTTTGCCTTGTGGTTCTTCTGAACTATAAAACACTCATTATACACTTTTCTCGCAATGTCCGTTTCTTTCCCAATATAGAGTGTTTTGCATCAATTTTCGCGTTTTTTTTTTTTGTAGGTAACAAGCTCAAAAACACTCAAAATGTACCTTTTTGGTAGTTTTTCTATTTCTTGATATTGGTTGTTTTGCATCCGATTTAACGTTTTTCTACGTAAAATACTGAGAAGACACGTTTTAAATAATTTTGTTTTGGATTCCCATATTGAGTGACTTAATTATTATTTATCGTTTTGGTGCCTAACATGCTGAAAAACGCTCAAAAGACAGATTTCTGGTAAAGTCATTCAATTTCCTCATATAGGAGGTTTTGCATGCTCTTTAGGGTTTGGTACATAACAGTCCGAAAAAAAAAAAGCTAAAATCAACTTTTTTGATAATATTCTTTTATCATATAATTGCCCTGAATTTTCCCAGAATTTTGTAATGTCGGTACCTATGAAGATGAATGACAAAAAAAAAAAAAAATCTATTTTTTATTTTCTTTATTTATTTATTTTTCTAAATAAAGAGTGTTATTTGTGGGTTTTAGCTTTTTGGTACTTAAGGAAATTAAAAACACTCATTATACACGTTTTTCGTATGTCCTTTTGTTTCCCAAACATAAGGTTCTTTCTATGTATTTAAGCGTTTTTATAGATAACATGATCAAAAACACCCAAAATACATGTTTTTGGTAATGTTATTCTGTTTCTCCATAAAGTGTGTTTTGCAGGCGTTTTAGCGTTTTGGTATATAAGGAGCTCAAAAACACTTAAACGCAAGTTCTTGGTAAAATTTGGTTTTATTCGAATTTTATGTGATTCCCCTGCTTTTTAGTGCTTTATATCCTATCACGCTCAAAAACACTCAAAAGACACTTTTCTGGTAATGTCATTTTTTCCCACATAAATCTGGTTTCGAATGCAATTTTGGGTTTTGGTAACTAAGAATGTGAAAAGCTCTCAAAATACACGCATTTAGTAAGGTTGTTCTGTTTCTCAATTAAGAGTGTTATTTATGCGTTTCAGCACTTTGGTATCTAAGAAATTTATTAATATATACGAGTTTTTGCGTTTTTTGCCTTGTGGTTCTTGTGAAACCATAAAACACTCATTATACACGTTTCTCGTAATGTCCTTTTGTTTCCCAGTATAGAGTGTTTTGCATCCATTTTCGTGTTTTTTGTGGTTAACAGGCTCAAAAACACTCAAAATATACCTTTTTGTTAATGTTATTCTATTTTTTCATATTTGTTGGTTTGCGTCCGTTTTAGCGTTTTTCTACGTAAAACACGGAAAAGACACGTTTTCAGTAATTTTTTTTTGCATTCCCATATTGAGTGACTTCCATATTATTTATCCTTTTGATGCCTAACATGCTAAAAAAGAAAACACTCAAAAGAGAGGTTTCTGGTAAAGTCGTGTAATTTCCCCATATAAGCGGCTTTGGACGCACTTTAGGGTTTGGTACATAACAGTCCGCAAAAACAGCTAAAATTAACTTTTTTGATAATGTTGTTTTTTCCACATAATTTCCCTGAATTTTCCCAGACTTTCGGCATCTCAGTACCTATGAATATGAATAACAAAAAAAAAAAAAAATGCTATTTTTTTATTTATTTTTTATTTATTTTTTCTCTATAAAGAGTGTTATTTGTGGCTTTTACCTTTTTGGTACTAAAGAAACTTAAAAACACTCATAATACACGTTTCTCGTAATGTTTTTTTTCGTTTCCCAAACATGTATTTAAGTGTTTTTATAGGTAACATGATCAAAAACACTGAAAATACGTGTTTTTGGTAATGTTATTCTGTTTCTCCATAAAGGGTGTTTTGCATGCGTTTTAGCGTTTTTGTATGTAAGGAGCTCAAAAAATCTTAAAGGGAAGTTCTTGGTAAAAATTGGTTTTATCCCTATGTAATGTGATTGCCCTGCTGTTTAGTGCTTTATTTCCTAACACGCTCAAAAACACTCAAAAAAACTTTTTTAGGTTAATGTCATTTTTTTCCCACATTTTTACCCCACAATATTTCGCATGCAATTTGGGGATTTGGTAGCTAAGAATGTGAAAAACACCCAAAATACATTTGGTAAGCTTTTTCTTTTTTTTTTTTTATTCTTCGTAAAATTTGGTTTTATTCCAATGTAATGTGATTGTTCTGCTTTTTGCGTTTGTGCGTTTTTGGTATGTAAGATACTGAAAAAAAACACTCTAAAGACACGTTTTTTGGTACTATTGTTCTGTTTGTTTGTTTTTTTCATATAGAATGCTATTCATGCGTTTTAGAGCTTTGGTACTTAAGAAGCTCAAAAAACAGATTTCTCGTAAAGACTTTTTGTTTCTCAATATCGAGTGCTTTGCATGCATTTCGCTGTTATATCTAATAATGTGAAATACACTTACAATACACGTTTTTGATACTAATCTTCTTTTTCTCTAAATAAAGCGCTATTCATGCGTTTTAACGTTTTGGTACCTAAGAAGCTAAAAAAAAAAATAATGATAAATGTTTTTTTGTAATGTCGCTTCGGTTCCCCATATAGGATAGTTTGTATGCATTTTGGTGTTTTCGACGTAGAAAAAAAACTCAAAAACACTCGTTATTTATTTTCCATAAGGATATAATTCATGTTTGTTTGTTTTTTTTTTTTTAACCGTTTTCCTTGCTAATGCGTTAAAAACATTGAAAATATATGATTCTGGAAATGTAGTTCTGTTTTCCCTTATAGGGATATTTCCATGCACTTCGCCGTTTTGATACCTAACAATGTTAAAAACATTCAAAATACAAGATTTTTGATAATAATTCATGTTTCTTTTATATAGTGTGATATTCATACATATTTTTTTTCTGGTTTGATACCTAAAAAGCTCAAAAACAATCATAATACACGTTTCTCGTAAAGTTCTTTCGTTTACCCTTATAAACTATTTTCCATGTAATTCAGCATTTTTGTACGTAAAAAGCTGAAAAAAAATACACGTTTTTTGCTAAAGTTATTTTGTTTTTCCATAAAGCATTTGCATGCATTTTATCATTTTACGACGGAAGTAGCTGAAAAACTCTCAGATGTTTTATTAATGTTTGTTTTACGTTTTTTTTTTTTTTAGCATTTTTGTGCCTAGCACGCTCACAAACACACAAAAGACCCGTTTCTTGAAATCTCGTTTCCTATCCCGATATAAGGTACTTTCCATACATTTTCGCGTTTTGGTATCTAACAATGTGAAAAATCACTCTAAATACCAATTTTTGGTTATCTTATTATGTTTCTATATATAGGATGCTATGCATACTTTTTCTCGTTTTGGTACCAAAGAAGCTCAAAAACACACAAAAAAATACACGTTTCTTGTAATGTTTTCATTACGAGATATAGGGTAATTTACATACATTTTGGCGTTTTCTACGTATTGAGTTGAAAAGCACTAAAAACACGTTTCTTTTGTAATTTTTTACTATTCCTCCATACTTTTTTTTTTTTTTGCATGCATTTTGGCGTTTTGGTACATACCTCAAAAAACACTGAAAAGAGATGTATGTAGTTATATTATTTTGTTTACTCATACACGATGGTTTCCATACATTTTGGGTTTTGGTATTTAGCACGCTCATAAACACTCAAAAAGACACGTTTCTGGAAATATCGCTTTGCATGCTTTTGGTGATTTGTTGCGTAATATTATGAAATACAGTCGAAATACATGTTTTCGATAATGCTTTTCTGTTTCTCCATATAGAGTGTTACTCATGCACTTTAACATTTTGGTACCTAAGAACCTCAAAATACTCATAATACAAGTTTCTCATGAAGTCTTTTTGTTTCCCTATATAGGGTACTTAGCATGCATTTTCGCTTTTTCTAAGTAACAAGCTATAAAAAAAAATTAAAAAATGTATGATTTTGATAATATTATTCTGTTTCTACGTTAAAGTTTTTTTGCATGCGTTTTAGCGTTTTGGTACGTAAATAAATGAAAACCTTCAAAAGGCACGATTAATGTAATGTTTTGTTTTTCGAAATAGAGAAATCATGTATTTTGAGTGTGTTTCACATTGTTACTCGCCAAAACGCCAAAATGCATGCAAAGCCTCTTATAATAGGAAAGGAAACGATATTTTTCAGAAAAAAAAAATAGTGCTTTGAGGGTTTCTGAGCATGTATGAAAATTCAAAACATTACGAAAAAAACGTATCTTATGAGTGTTTTTCAGCTTCTTATGTACCAAAACTCTAAATTACATGCAAAAACACCCTTCATAAACACAATAACTTTATAAAAAAAATATGTGTTTTAAATGTTTTGAGCTTTTTACGTTGAAAAGTAAAAATTAATGCAATTTACTCTATACGGGGAAACGAGAAATTACGAGAAGCGTGTATTATGAGTTTTTTTTTTTATCTTCTTAGGTACCAAAATCCTAAAACGAATGAATAGTACTCTATATCGAAAAACTAACAACATTACCAAAAACGTGTATTTTGAGTTTTCTCACATTATTAGGTAGCAAAACAGCACGAGGCAATAAAGGTTCATATACGGGGAAACGAAACAGCATTACCAGAAACGTGTCTTTTCAGTGTTTTTGAGCGTGTTAGTTACCATTACGCTTAAAAGCATGGAAATCAACTTATATAAGAATACAAAACAACGTTACGTACATGTCTTTTGAGTGTTTTTAATCTTCTTACGTACTGAAACGATAAAACCCATATAAAACACAGTTCATGGTGAAACAATAATTTTACCAAAAACAAGTATTTTGACTGTTTTCGGGTTTTTTTTACGTACAAAACCGGCAAAATGCATCCAAAGTTCCCTATATGTTTAGACGAAAGGTCATTGCGAGAACCATTTCTTAGTGTTTTTTGGGGGGGCTTCTTAGGTACAAAAACGAGAAATCGCATGACTAGCGATCTCTTTGAAGAAACAAAACAACATTACCAAAAACGTGTATTTTAAGTATATTTCACATTGTTAGGTACCAAAACGCCATTGTCTATGTAATGCACCCTAAATGGCGAAACGAGTTTTCCAGAAGTGTCTTTCCAGATGTTGATGAGCGTGCTAGGCACCAAAACGATAAAAGCGAAAACGCTTTGTGTGTCCACTATATCTGGGAAAACAAAACAACATTACAAAAAATGTCTCTTTTCAGTGTTTGTGAGCTACTTACGTTTCCAAAAGCTAAAACGCATATAAATATGCTTTATTCAGAAACACAATAACTTTATTTAAACTTGTATTTCAATTGTTTTCTGAGTTTGTTACGTACAAAAAAGAAAAAAAAAAACGTGCAAAGTACTCTCTATGATGAAACGAAAAGACATTACGAGAAAGTGTTTTTAAGCTTCTTAGGTACCAAAACGGAAAAAGGCGATAATACAACTATGTATGGAAAAACAGAACGACATTACTATAAACACGCATTTTGAGTGCTTTTTACATTACCAAAATACCTGAAAAGCCTTTATATACGAAAATGAAACGTGATTACAAGAAACGAGAAACGTGTATTTATGTGTCTTTCAGCACGTTAGGCAACAAATCGCTTAAAAGCATGGAAAAATGACCTTATAGGTCACGTCACGAAAAACGAGTCTTTTGGGAGTTTTGTTTTTACTTTTTACGCTAAAACTCATGCAAAACACCTTTTATGGAGAAACAAAATAACATTAAAAAAAAAAGTGTTCTGAGTGTTTTCGGCTTGTTACTTGGAAAACTCAGAAACGCATACAAAGTATTCTATATGGAGAAAGAAAAATGCATTACGAAAAACATGTATAATGGATGTTTTCAGCTTTTTAGGTACCAAAAACGAGGAAAAGCAAGAATAACACTTCCTATTCAGAAACACAACAACATTACTAAAAACGTGTATTTTAAGTGTTTTTCGTACTGTAAGATATCAAAACGACAAAATGGATGCAAAACTCTTTATATTCAAGAACGAAGCAACATTACAAGAAATGTGTTTTTCTTGTGTTTTTCTGCATGTTAGGCACAAAAATACTAAAAAGAATGGAATACACCTTATATGGGAAAACGAAACAACATTACTAATATTGTATATTTTAAGTCTGTTTTCAGCTTTTTAGGTAACAAAACGATAAAACACATGAAAAAAAAACTAGAAACAGATTACCATTACCAAAAAAAAAAAAAAAAATTCTAGTGTCTTTTCAACATATTAGATCAATATGCAGGCAATGTACAATGCAATAGGGAATGGAAAAGGCATAACGAAAAACATGTATTGAGTGTTTTTTTTTTCAGATTTGCATGAGTAGGACTCTATATAGAGAGAAACAGAACAACATTATCAAAAATGTGTATTTTAAGTGCATTTCATATTTTGAAATGACAAAACGCCAAAATGCATTTAAAGCACCCTATATTTCGCAAAGGTAACGATATCTTAAGAAACGTCTTTTTAGTGTTTATGGAATCAAAAAAAAACATTACCAAAAACGTGTCTTTTCAATGTTTATAAAGTTACGTACTAAAACGCTAAAACGTATGTAATAAAAAAAAATATATATATATATATATATATATATATATATATATATATATATATATATATATATATATATATATATATATATATATATATATATATATATATATATATATATATATATATATATATATATATATATATATATATATATATATATATATATATATATATATATAAATTTACCCCCTTAAAAAAATCGTTTACATTGAGTGTTTTTGAGTTTCATACGTACAAAAAAGCCAAGATCATGAAATTACCCTATATGAAAACAAAAAGACATTACGAGAAAAGTGTATTATGAGTATTTTTGAGCGTTTTATTTACCAAAAAAACAAAAAAAGGAATACAAAACAACATTACTAAAAACGTGTTTTATAGGTTCTTATGTACAGAAACGCTAAAACCCAAGCAAAACACCCTTTATGGAGAAGTGAAATAAATATTTCGTTGATAAATTACATTCAGGAGAGTTAGGGAACATCCCTTACAGAAGAATAAGATCGCAGAAGAATGGTCCTAAATGGATGACTGAGGATAAAACACTACATAGGGCGAAAGAAAAGTATATATGTGATTAAAGACAGGGGAAGTGATTTTAAGGCCATAATATAATGAATTTGAAAAGTCAGGAGTTTAACAAGGAAAGCTAAAAATAGTTATGCATTAAAGGTAGCCAGAAAAGCGAAGATGGACCCTAAGGGATTTTATCAGACATATAAGACGAAGAACAGAGAAACAATAGTTCCTTAAAGACAGCAGAATGGGACCTGCTTAGTTGTTGGGACGAGATTAGTAAAATTGTGAACGAGTATTTTTTAACTGTCTTTGCCCAGGAAAGCATGCAGGATTTGCCGAATAGTGAGAAGATATTTAGAATAGAAGAGAATGAGAAGCTGACAGATATTACTATAACTAAAGAGATAGTGGAACAGGAGATAGATAAGCTGAAAAGTTCAAGTCACCAGGACCAGATGAAATATATTCCAGAGTATTTAAGGAATGGAAAAAGGTTATAAGTAATCTGTTAGTTTCTGTCCTTAGGAAATCACTTTAGTCATGTGAGGTATAGGTAATGTGGGGGCAGATAATGGTGATAGTTATGGCATCTTATATCAGGACTTTAGTAAAGCATTTGACAAGGTATCCAATCAGAGGCTACTGAGAAAGGTTAGGGCGCACGAGAGAGATGAGGTATTTAGATTGGATAAGGTCATGGTTAAGCGGCAGGCGACAGAGTGTTGTAATAAACGGCTCTAAATCCGAGTGGGGTCAGGTAATTAGTGGGGTGACAAAGGAATTATTAGTATTAGGGCCGATGTTGTTTATTATATATGTCAATGACTTGGATAGTGGAATTAGTAGTGTTGTTAGTAAATTTGCGGATGACACGAGAGTATGTAGATTAATTAGGTCAGAATCGCATACCATCGCCTTGCAGGCAGATTTGGATAGGATCAACGAATGGACAGACAGATGGCAAATGCTGTTTAATATCAACAAATTGAAAGCACTTAGCGTAAGTAGAAGAAACCCACACATTAGTTACACAATGAACAACCAAGTTCTGGTAGGTTCAGGGTAAGAAAAAGATTTGAGATTTAAAGTTAGCTCTGAACTCCGTCTAAGAAAGCAATGCAAAGAGGCCAGAAACAAAGCAAATAGTGTATTATGATTCATTTTCAGGAGTGCTAAAAGGAGAACTCCCGAAGTAATATTAAAGTTACATTTGGCGCTGGTCAGAATTCATATAGACTACGCTGTCCAATTCTGGTCACCACATCACAGGAAGGATAAAGGTCTATTAGAATCAGTACAAAGGAGAATGACTAAAAGGATACAGGGGGATGAGGAGTATTCCTTACGAAGCGAGATTCAAGCTGTTAAATTTACATTCTTTAGAGAGACGTAGGTTAAGAGTGGACCTGATAGAAGTCACCAAGTGGTATATGGGTTATAACAAGAGGAACATAAGGAAAATTCTTAGAATCTGTAACCATGATAGTACAAGAAAAATGGGATCAAGCCTGAAAACTTGATGTTCAGAAAGGAGACAAGAAGGAATTGGTTCTCAAATAAAGTAGTAGATGATTGTAACGGACGTAGTAATCAAACTGTTAGTGCTGAGGCATTTGGGAACTGTAAGAGAAAATTACACATTTATGGATGGGTATGATAGGTGGAAATAGGTAGGCATATTTCATACAAGTACTGCCATGTGTAGGACTGATGCCTTCTTGCAGATTTCCTTATTTCTTATTACCAAATGCGTGTATTTTCAGTGTTTTTCAGCTATTACGTGAAAAAAAATTGCCAAAATGCATGCAAAGCACCCTAAATGAATAAAAAAAGGGACATTACGAAAAACGTGCATTATGAGTGTTTTTCGGATTCTTAGATACCAAAACGCTGAAACTCATGAATAAAACTCTTAATTGAGAAACAGAATAAACTTTCCAAATGCGTGTATTTTGAGTGTTTTTCACATTCATGGTTACCAAAACCCAAAATTTCAAGTAAAACTAGCTTTATGTGAAAAAAAATGACATTTCCAGAAAAGTGTCTAAGAGTTTTTGAACGTGTTAGGCAATAAAGCACTAAAAGGCAGGTCAATCACATTACATGGGAATAAAACCAACTTTTACCAAGAACTTGCCTTTAAGTGTTTTTGACCTCCTTACATACCAAAACGCTAAAACGCATGCAAAACACCCTTTATGGAGAACAGAATAACATTACAAAAAACATGTATTTTAAGTATTTTTGATCATGTTGCCTATAAAAACGCTTATATACATGCAAAGAACCCTATGTTTGGGAATCGAAAGGACATTACAAGAAACGTGTATTATGAGTGTTATTAAGTTCCTTAAGTACCAAAAAGCTAAAACCCACAAATAACAACACTCTTTATAGAGAAACAAAAAAAAATTAGTTTTCTTTTTTTTTTTTGTTAGTCTTCTTCATAGGTACCGAGATGCCAAAATTCTAGCAAAATTCAGGGAAATTATGTGAAAAAAAGAACATTATCAAAAAAGTTATTTTAGCTTTTTTCGGACTGTTATGTAAAATACCCTAAATTGCATGCAAAGCCACTTATATGGGGAAATTAAACGACTTTACCAGAAACCTGTCGTTTGAGTGTTTTTCAGCATGTTAGGCATCAAAACAATAAATAATATGGAAGTCACTCTATATGGGAATCGAAAACAACATTACTAAAAACTTGTTTTTTCAGTGTTTTACGTAGAAAAAAATTAAAACGGATGCAAACAAACCAATATCAAGAAATAGAATAACATTACCAAAAAGGTATATTTGGAGTGTTTTTGAGCCTGTTACCTATAAAAAACGCGAAAATGGATGCAAAGCACTCTATATTGGGAAACAAAAGGACATTACGAGAAACGTGTATAATTAGAGTTTTATAGTTTCAAAAGAACCACAAGTCAAAAGTTTCTTAGATACCAAAATGCTGAAACTCATGAATAACACTCTTGATTGAGACACAGATCAACCTTACCAAATGCGTGTATTTTGAGTGTTTTTCACATTCTTAGTTACCGAAACCCGAAATTGCATGCGAAACTAGGAATATGTGGAGAAAAAATTATATTACCAGAGAAGTGTCTTTTGAGTGTTTTTGAGTGTGTTAGGCAATAAATTACTAAAAAGAAGAACAACCACATTACATGTTAATAAAAACCAACTTTTACCAAGAACTTGCCGTTAAATGTTTTTGAGCTCCTTACATACCAAACGTTAAAACGAATGCAAAACACCCTCTATGGAAAAACACAATAACATTACCAAAAACATGTATTTTGAGTGTTTTTGATCATGTTACCTATAAAAACGCTTAAATACATGCAAAGAACCCTATGTTTGGGAAACGAAAGGATATTACGAGAAACGTGTATAATGAGTGTTTTTAAGTTACTTAAGTACCAAAAAGCTAAAACCCATATATAACACTCTTTATAGAGAAAAAAAAATAAATAAATAGCTTTTTTTTTTTTGTTCATCTTCATAGGTACCGAGATGCCAAAATTCTGGCAAAATTCAGGGTAATTATCTGAAAAAAGAACATTATCAAAAACGTTAATTTTAGCTTTTTTTTCAGACTATTGTGTACCAAAGCCACATGCATGCAAAAGCCACCTATATGTGGAAATTAAACGACGTTACCGGAAACCTGTCTTTTGACTGCACCAAAATGATAAATAATATGGAATATGGGAATCCAAAACAAAATTACTGAAAACGTGTCTTTCCAGTGTTTTACGTAGAAAAATGCTAAAACGGATGGAAACCAACCAATATGAAGAAATAAAAAAAAACATTACCAAAAAGGTATATTTTTAGTGTTTTTGAGCTTGTTACCTACAAAAAACGCGAAAATGCATGCAATCCACTCTATATTTGGAAACAAAAGGAGATTACGAGAAACATGTATAATGAGTATTCTATGGTTTCACAAGAACCACAAGGCAAAAAACGCAAAAACTCGTGTATGTGGAGAAGTTTCTTAGATACCAAAATGCTGAAACTCATGAATAACACTCTGAATTCAAAAACAGAACAACCTTACCAAATGGGTGTATTCTGAGTGTTTTTCACATTCTTAGTTACCAGAACCCCAAATTGTATGCGAAACTAGCTTTATGTGGAAAAAAAAAATGACATTACCAGAAAATTGTCTTTTGAGTGTTTTTGAACTAAAAAGAACTAAAAAGCACGGTAATCACATTACATGGGAATAAAACCAACTTTTACCAAGAATTTGCCTTTAAGTGTTTTTGGGCTGAAACGCAAGCAAAACACCTTTTATGGAGAAACAGAATAACATTACCAAAAACACATATTTCTAGTGCCTTTCATCATGTTGCCTATAAAAACGCTTAAATACATGCAAAGAACCCTATGTTTGGGAAACGAAAAGACATTACGAGAAAGGTGTATTATAAGTGTTTTTAAGTTACTTAAGTACCAAAGATCTAAATCCCACAAATAACACTCTTTATAAAGAAACAAAAAAAAATAAATAAATAAATAAAACAAAATAAATAAATAAATAAAATAAATAAAAAAATAGCATTTTTTTTTTTTTTTTGCTATTCATCTTCATAGGTAATGAGATGCCGTCAAAATTCTGTTAAAATTCTGGAAAATTAGGTGGACAAAAGAACATTATCGAAAAAGTTAATTTTAGTTTTTTTTTTTCTGACTGTTATGTACCCTAAACCCTAAAGCGCATGCATGGAAAAAAAAGACATTACGAGAAACGTGTATAAAGAGTGTTTTATAGTTTCAGAAGAAACACAAGGCAAAAAACACATAAACTCGTGTATATGAAGAAGTTTCTTAGATACCAAAATGCTGAAACTCCTGAATAACACTTTTAATTAAAAAACAGGATAACCTTACTAAATGCGTGTATTTTGAGTGTTTTTCACATTCTTAGTTACCAAAACCCCAAAATGCATGCGAAACTAGTTTTATGTGGGAAGAAAAATGACATTACCAGAAAAGTGTCTTTTGAGTGTTTTTGAGCGTGTTAGGCAATAGAGCACTAAAAGGAGGGTAATCATATTGCATGGGAATAAAACCAACTTTTACCAAGAACGTGTATTATGAGTGTTTTTAAGTTCCATAAGTACCAAAAAGCTAAAACCTTTTTATAAAGAAAAAAAAAGTAAAAAAATAGGATTTTATTTTTTGCGGGGGTATTCTTCTTCATAGGTACCGAGATGCCAAAATTCAGGCAAAATTCAGGGAAATTATGTGAAAAAAGAACATTATCAAAAAAGTTAATTTTAGCTTTTTTTTTCGGACTGTTATGTACCAAACCTTAAAGTGCATGGAAAGCCAACTATATGGGAAAATTAAACGACTTTACTAGAAACCTGTGTTTTGAGTGTTTTTCAGCATGTTAGTCACCAAAACAATAAATAATATGGAAGTCATTCTATATGAGAATCCAAAACAAATTTACTGAAAACGCGTCTTCTCCGTGTTTTACGTAGAAAAAAGCTAAAACGGATCCAAACCAACCAATATGTAGAAATAGAAAAAGATTACCAAAAAAGTATATTTTGAATGTTTTTGAGCTTTTTACTTACAAAAAACGCGAAAATGGATGCCTTTTAGCGGTTTGTTACCTAAGAAGTACAAAAAAATACCTTTCTCGTAATATCTTTTTTTCCATTTAACCAAATAGGGTACTTGAAATGTATTTTGACGTTTTTCACGTAACAGCCTCAAACACAATAAAAAAAACTTGTTTTTGGTAATGTTATTCTGTTTCTCCATCAAGGGTGTTTTGCATGCGTTTTAGCGTTCTGATACCTAAGTTGCTCAAAAATACTGAGAAGAGACATTATTGTTGATGTTTTGTTTTCCATTACAGTGTGATTTCCATGCTTTTCATCGTTTTGGAGCTAGAACACTGATAAACACTCAAAAGACACCTTTCTAGAAAACTAGTTTCCTTTCGCATGCTTTGCATGTGTACTTAACAATGAGAAATACACTTCAATTACAAGTTTTTGGTAATGTTATTATGTTTCTCGATGACGATTTTTTTTTTTTTTTTGCATGCGGCTTAGGTTTTTGGTATGTAATAAGCTCAAAAAACAACTAAAAGATACGTTTTCGTTAGTGTTGTTTTGTTGTTCAAATCAAGTGATTTCCAAGCTTTATATCGATTTAGTGTCTAAACACTCCAAAGTCACGTTTCTGGAAACATCGTTTTATTTCCTCATAAAGGTTACTTTGCATGCATTTTTGCGTTTTCTACGTAACAAGCTCATAAACATATAAAATACTTTATTTGGCAATTTTATTCTGTTTCTCCATAAAAAGTGTTTTGAAAACGTATTAGCGTTTTGGTACGTAAAAAGCTCAAAAAGATTGAAGACATGTTTTTGATAATGTTTTTTATTCCCATATGGTGATCTTTCCATGTTTTTTAGCATTCTGGTACATAGCAGATTCATAAACATTCAAAAGACACGTTTCACTAAATTTAGTTTCGTTTGTTAGTTAGTTGGCTTCCATACATTTTGGCGTTTTTGGCACCTAACAATATAAAAAAAAAAACTCAAAATACATGTTTTTGGTAATGTTATTATGTTTATCCATACAGAGTGCTATTCATGCATTTTCACATTTTGCTACCTAAGAAGCTCAAATTTACTCATAATACACGTTTCTCGTAATGTCTTTTTCTTCCTTCATATAGAATACTTTGCATACATTATGGCGTTTTTCTTCCTAACAAGCTCAAAAACTCTCAAATTATTTCTTTTGGGTGATATTATTCTGTTTTTCAATAAAGGGTGTTTTTCATGCATTTTACCTTCTTGGTACGTAAGAAGCTGAAAAAAAAAGACTACTCAAAAACTATTTTACCAAAAGGCAAAGTAGTTTTTTTTTTTTCCATGTATATGTGTATATGAACTTTTTAATCACAAAACAGTAAAAAACATGAAAACTTCCCTATACTGGAAAAGCAAAAAACAACATTCCCCATAAAACGTATTTTTGGGGGTATTTTTCAGCTACTAACGTACAAAAACGCTGAAATGCTTGGAAAATACCCTTCATGGAAAAAACAAATAACCTTACCAGAAACTAGTATTTCATTTTATTTCTTAAGCTTGTCACGTACAAAAGTGCCAAAATGCATGCAAAGTGCACTATATATGGACACGAAAGTACATTACGAGAAACGTGCAGTATGAGTGTTTTCAACTTATTAGGTACCAAAACGCTAAAGCGAGTGAATAGCACTCTATATAGAGAAACAAAAACGCTAAAATGCATGCAAAGCATCATATATGAGGGAAAATACGACACTTCTAGAAACGTGTTTTTTCAGTGTTTGTAAGCGTATTAGGTACCAAAACGCTAAAAAGCAAGGAAAGAACCATACATGGGAAAACAAAAAATTACAAAAAAGTCTTTTCATTCTTTTCAGCTACTTACATGCTAAAACACAAAGGCGCATGCAAAACATCTTTTATGGAGAAACAAGAAAACGTGTATTTTTAATTTTTTTAAGCTAATTACGTAAAAAAATTCAAAATTCATGTAAAGTTCCCAATATGGGGAAACGAAAAGACATTAAGAGAAACGTATAATATAAGTGTTTTACACCTTATTAGGTTGAAAAATACGAAAATGCATGAATACCATTCTATATAGAGTAACAGAGCAACATTACTAAAAACGTGTATTTTGTTTGTATTCACAATGTTATGTACCAAAACGTCGAAATTCATGCAAAGTGCAATCTATGGGAGAAAGGAAACGAAATTTCCAGAAACGTGAATTTTGAGTGTTTATGAGCGTGTTAGGCACCAAAACTCTAAAAAAATAAAAATAGAAAACATCCTATATATGAATACAAAACAAAATTACCAAAAAAAATAGTATTTTTTTTTAGTTTTTTTTTGAGCTACTTCTATATGAAAACGCTTGAACAGACGCAAAACACACTTTATGGAGAAACAAAATAACAATACAAAAAAATATATATTTTCAATGTTCTGAGTTAAGTAGAATAACGGCAAAATGTATGCAAAGTTCCCTATGCCGGGAAACGAAGACATTTCGATAAACATATATTATGAGAACTTTTCAGATTTTTAGGCACCAAACACAAAGCCACCTTAATAGTATTCTATATGGAGAAACAAAATAACACGAATGAAAATATATATTTTGAGTGGTTTTCATATTATTAGGTACCAAAACGCAAAAATACATGCAAAGACCTCTAAAAGACGACACAAAAGGACATTACAAGAAACCTATCTTTTGAGAGTGTTTCTACGTGTTAGGCACCAAAACACTAAGAAGTATGAAAAGAGCACTATGTTGGAAGGGAAAAAGAAATAACCAACAAATTGACTTTTCACGTGTTTGGAAGTTTTTAAATTTATAATGTACCACAACGATAAAACATGCAAAAGACCCTTCCTGCAGGAACATAAAACATTACCAAAAACGAGCATTTTCAGCGATTATTGAGCTTGTTATGTACAAAAGCATCAAAATCCATATAAAGTACCCTATTATAAGAAAACGAAAAGACATTAAGAAAAAACAGTATTATGAGTTTTTTTTTTTTTTAGCTTATTAGGTACCAAAACAATAAAACGTATAATTTGCATTATGTATGGAGAAAACGTGTATTTTAAGTGTATTTAGTGTTCGTAGGTATCAAAACGCCAAAATGCATGCAAAGCACCCGGTATGGGGAAAATAAACGACATTTCCAGAAACATGTCTTTTGAGAGTTTATAAGTGTGTTAGGCACTAAAAGCTCTTAAAAAGCATGGAAAGTACCGTAAATGGGAAAACATTGTTTCGAGCTACTTACGTACCAAACCACTACAACGGTTGCAAAACACACTTTATGGAGAAACTCAACAGCTTTACCAAAAACATGCATTTTGAGAAATTTTGCGCCTGTTACGTACAAAAACGATAAAATACATGCAAATAATCCTAAAAGGGAAAAAAAAAACATTAAAAGAAACGTATATTTTGAGTGGTATTGAGCTTCATAGGTACCAGAACACTAAAACGTATGAATAATACTCTATATGGAGAAACAGAACAAGATTAACCAAAACTTGTGTTTTAAGGCTTTTTTTTTCACGTTATTAGGTACCGCAACGCGAAAATGCATGCAAAGCATACTATATGGGGAAAGGAAACATTTCCAGAAACATGTCTTTTCAGTGTTTATGAGCGTGTTAGGTACCAAGAAGCTAAAAACCAAGGAAAGCCCCCTATAGGAGAAAACAAAAGATTACAAAAACTTTTCATTTCAGTGCTTATGAGCTACTTACATACAAAAACACTTAAACGCATCCAAAACGCTTTTTTTTGGGGGGGGGGGAAAAACTGAATAACATTACCAAAAAAAGTGTATTTTCAATGTTTTGAGCTTCTTAGCCCCCCCCAAAAAAAAGTAACCAATGGCATTATGAAAAGCTTATAT